>NC_134455.1:381670990-381925990 GCF_047948215.1 Lycorma delicatula | reverse complement strand
AATAGAAAATGAAAAAGTTTACCTAAATACTCAAATACTGGTTTCGGAAATTATAATAAAACGATAAATAAAATGAAACAGAAACTTTTTGTTGTTTTAATAATTACTAGATTAATATAACGTTTTTTTATCTGTGCTTGGCTCAGTCACCAATTATTCTTTTAATAATTCTCTAACTAATGTCCATTTTCAAGCCCAAATTTTTATTTTTATTTTTTATTTTTTTCTGTATCATTCACTTGATAAGCTATTGAATCAAATTTCGTCAGAACCTACATTATATTTTTCCATAGTTATATTCATAGCTCATCATCACTTTTTCATTTAACTTCAACTTTTATGAAAAGTATTACCTGCTTCAAAATTTTAAAGTTTGTAAACTCAAAAATGTTATTTCTGCTATTATTCAACATATCTTATTACTTAGTGGCCCGTTTAAATTCTAGATCTTAGCCAAAATAAAATTTCAAAACATATGTGGGGCACTAAAATTTCTAAGAACGGAATTTATATTAGCAATAATAACTTCATGTAGGTATAAGTATTTATTATAATCACACTTTTTATTTTCCAGCTGTGCCTTCTTGTATTCGACCATATATACATATATATATATATATATATATTTGTTTTTACGATTTATAAAACATAAACGTATCTTTTAGTATGTTCATTAGACGCAACTGCATGACAATATGTTCCAATATATCTCGTTTCTTTTCTACGACTTATTTATCAGTACACCTTCTAATTACTAGTTCATAATATATTTATAATTTATTTACTCAGTCCGTCAACCGATTTTTGGCAGAAAAGTTCTTCGTATCTGGAAGAACAGTTATCTTTTTTTTGTCAATCCTGTAATCTTGTTCTCATATTAATATTTATTTATTAATAAAGTTTAACTCATCTATTAATAAATAAAAATGTATTTACGGATAACATATTTTATAATCCATAGTTGAATAGAAAATTATCCATTAAACAGAGAGTCAAGTTAAGTCTGACTTTCTTTAGTGAAATATTTCAGAAAAAATTAAAATAAAGATTTACAGCCAGCCGATTAGAATCAAACAACAACCATTTTGTTTTGTTTGCTTTTTGTGTTCTGAACTTTATCAGTGTTTCTTGGATTCATGATTTATATACTCATTAATGTTTACTATACGTTATTGTATACTGTGTAAGATATGTATAAATGAGTGTGCATATGTATGTGTGTTCTATACCGTGGGTACATTTGTTGTGTGGATTTTAATGGAAACCTCTTTCTGCGTGTAACTTTTTTCTGTTCAAATTTATTTAAGAACATATTATTCAAATTATTGGAACCTATTTAAATTGGAACTTATTGTAAATTATGCATTGCGACAAAAAAAAGAAAGAACAGGAAAAAATCAATTTTTTTTTCGTTTTTTTTCATGCAATAAAAAATACTATAATAACGATAATTATTTTTATTGGTAAATACAATCTTAAAAATTTTCTATCGGCAACAGAAAGATTTACATGTTATAGCTCTAAAAACACATATTTTTGTTCCGATAATAGCTTAATATTATTTGCCTTTGTTAATAATGTACTGCAGTTAACGTAGTCGTAGAATTTATTATGATAGAGGTAACATTTTCTAAACCGTCACTCTCTCCGAAATAATTAAAAATAATTCTGTGATGTTTGGTGATTATAAATACCAGTTAAAAGTCCATATTTCATTATTTTACGTACATTAAAGGTTAGAGAATTGTTTTATGGAATTATAAATCTTGGATATTCCCTAAAAAAAATCTCACCCTAGAATAGATGAAAACCTCGAGTTTTTCTGCGTTATCTCCGAAAATATAAATGGCTCTTTTATTGCCTTTTAAGCTAGTTCTCAATACCGTATATCCCCATGCATCACGCTATCCATTTTGTCCGGTGTGACTGTTGAAAAAAAAGCCTGACCATACTACATAGATTTCAAGTTTACTTATTAATGATATTATCAATTAAAATGATAAATATGTTAATCAATCCATACAGAAGTGTAATACAAAATAATTTATTTTGAGTACGAAATACCATAATTCATCCAGTGAAATAAAATAATTTATATAAAAGAAAAAACTTTGCTATTATAATTACCGGTATTAGAAAATAAAATTAATATGTACGACTGGCGTCAGACTTATTGGAAGATGCACTTTACAATTTTCTCATACAGACTATTCTTATTTCAGAGGAAAACATTTTTATCGATAATTTTGTAGTTGCTTTACAACTAGCTTTCATTAGGTCAACAACTATTCAGTAGGTAAAATTTTCATATACGTTAGAAATACAGAGTGAGTAAAACAAAGAAACTGCATCATTCAAAACTGCAGAAATGTTACGTGTTATTTCTTAGTCAAAGGAAGATGGAAATCGTGCTACAAGCAATAAATTTGATAATCCAGAGTTACGGATTCATAAATAGTCACAGAAAGTAAACTAAATTCTCATAATCAATAAAAATAAGGGAACATTTCGCCAAAAACATGAAATATCAGTAAGTAGTAGAAGAGAAAATTGCATGGAATATATGGAATGTACCTCAGTTTGGATATGAGATTACTACAGAAATATGTCAAATGAAAGCTCTGAAAATCGGTGATGATTTAAATCGGTAGGGATGAATTTAAAACTAATCTTAACTGGTACGTTTTGTTTTTCGTCGAGATACCTTTTTCTATTTGAAGAAGGACGATTAGATCACAGTGACTACCAGATGTGTGCGGAGATAAATTGACAACGTTTCAAATATATTCATGAATAATGAAATAATCCACTGTAATGGATTAAATATTCTATAGCACTGACTGGGAGCTTCGACCAGATGCTTTATTATGAAATCTTTCCATACATGTAACGGTCAGTTTTAGGAGTCATACGATCGAATGGTGTAAAGCGAAGACTAATTGATGGAAAGTATGATCAGGTTATTATTACGAGAGGAATAAGTCTAATCTTCAAACTCTAAATATCTGCGTAAACCGAATAATTACAACCAGACTCATTAAACACTTAACAAACTGGATAGATATCACAAAAGTCTACATCATTTGGTAAAATTAAAAACCGTCTACGATACACAGTTTACAGTAGATTATTCAGCTTGGTCAGAAATATCGGATGATTTGATTAAAAGATTATTCTAGAAATATTGTATCTCGAAGGCTCTCGGTGGAAGTGAGGACGATTATTTGTGATTAAGTGATCACAACGATAAATGCAGGTCTACGGATGACGAAAAATCGTACACTGATGACAGTAATTAAGGGGAAAACTGTAATATTTGTGCTTTTAATTAAATATTTTCAATGTAGACTGATTTATTGAGATTATGCAAATAACAGATACTGTTATACTTTCAATCTTCTGTGGTGATTTTATTAAAATATAAAAACTCTTTTTTGTATCTATTTTTTTTTTATTCTTTGCAATTTCCCAAAGCTGGGTGCGAGTAGTACATCGATGTATAAGGTAATACGATAAAAAAGAATAGGTTTTTATTTTATTTATCTTACTGGTTTTTATTTAATCGGCTGTTTTTTTTAATTATGTGTATTTTTAATTTTTTAAACTGTATTTTTTTAAATCAAAAAAACAAAAAATATAAACAACTCGGATGCTTCATTCACAAGCTATAGACAGCTAATTAAAAACAACTACATCAATCTAAAAATAAGATAGCACAAAGCAAAATTATAAATAAAACATGGCAAAAACAGACTCACAGGCTTACCCCATCAAATTATAATAAAGATAAACAAATCAAGAAATATACTAAATAAGAATCATAGAAAACAGATCATAAAAAACGTAAGAACGAATATGATGTTGTTCTCAGAGCTAAACACAAAAACCACCGCAAAGAACAAATACAAAATCATTATTAGTAGGAAAGTAAACTGATACGATTGCTCAATTTGGAAACGGGTGACCGTTAACCTACAGCTACCATATTAATATTTAAACTTATATGTAATATAAAATACAGATCATTGTCAATACCAATCCTAACAACAGAAAATATACAACGCTAGCATATATTTTCAACAATCATACAAAATTTCAAACATTTTCAAGAATCTTTTCAAGCAGCAATAATTTAATTCAAATAAACAAGATGATACAGCATACTAAAACGAATCGTTTTTGAAAATGTTACAACTCACCATTATACAAATTAAACTAAGGTGATAAAATGAAAAAGTAAAGTAAATAGTACGGAAAAACGTTAACCCAGAATTTTAAGAATACAAACAGGCATTTGGATGCAAAACAAAACAGAATAACATTTATATAGCATTTCGTAGAAATGATTACACAATAAAATACTAATCTAAATATCAAAACTTTAGAAATATAACAAAACTGAGTTGTCAAAATATTTAAAATAATAAATTTTAAAACATATTACATTTGAAAAATTAGTACATTATATCAATAATCATAATTAACACTATTAGAAATCCTGAAAGATGATTAACATTCAAAGTTGGGGCAAGCGGAAAATATATACAGAAACAGAAACATTATTTTCCAGTAAGTTGAGAATTCATGTTCAGTATATTGCATCAACCGGCTTGAATTATATTAACAGTTGCTCAAGATTTTCATGAAAAGTTTTACAAGTGAACCTATGGTAAATCCATTTTTTAATCATTGGTATTGCGATTCATTAAACAGAAATCATTAAAAAAAAACAGTATATGAAAAAGCAAATCCTAAGAATTTTATACATCGCTTCTCACATTAGATATGAATTTAATTTTATATTTCTAACAGTTCTATTTTAAAACAAGAATTCTAACCATTCATTACGTAATGTATAAATCTTCTATAAGTGTGCCCAGTTATTTCCTTTATTATAAGATGAATTTAAATAATTTATAAATCAGTTAATACTATTTATTTGAAAAAAATATATATAATAATATAAAATATTTAGTAATAATAATAAAACATATAAAAATATTTATTTAAAAAGAAAATAAGATATTTAAATAATAAAAACAAAATAAATAAAAATATTTCACTTTTAAATATTTCACTTTAGTGTCTTTCTGTAATTTCGTAAGACCAAGGTAATATTTAATTATTATTATTCTATTATCATTATTATTGTTATATCACGGTAATTTTTACCGGTTATTAGACCCGCCGGCCTGAAGTAGGCAAGGAAAGGGTGTTAAAACTATTGCGTAACTAAGTACAATGATTATATCATACAGGTTCTTTTGCAACCCCAACTCGCCACACGTCAGAGCTCCAGGTTCATTATCCACCAAGTTTGGAGGTTATATACTTCCTCCTAATAAAATCACTGCTTTCTGCTTCGCCAGGAAGAGGCGAGGTTGAATGCCGATGGCCCTTGTGAAGCGACTGAGGAATCTCTCCAAGCGCGCCACTGACGATGGACACTATTATAACCTCTAGCTGGGTCCAGATTTCCCTGACATGATCCACAAAATCTCTGAACTTCGACAGTTTCTCGACATACTTCTGGGTGTTAGAGGCCAGTGGTGACACACTCGTGATAGTCACATCGATGATCCAGGTGACGTTTTCCTGTTTTTTAATTACAACAATATCAGAATGATTGTGAGCCACTGGCTTATCCGACAGGACCGCGCGACCATAATAAATCCTATAGCAGTCATTTTTCAACACCGGCAGAGGAGTGTACTGGTAGTAAGGAACGGACAAATCAAGAAGTCCAAGTTTCAGGGACAGCCTTCGATGGAGAATGCGAGCCTCGTTATTGTGTTGGGACGTGTATTCTTTTGGGACCAGAATCTGGCAGCCGCTAATCACGTGCTCCATAGATTCGTTTGTACTCCAATAAAAATGGCAATTACCCACGACCACCGCAGGGTCCTTGACTATGTGCTTCCGAAAACTAAGCGTTCTGATTACCAAATCCTGGACTGAAAACGCAAATCCCTCAGTCTCAGCAAACAATTTGGCGTTCTTCAGCCACGCAAAGGAGGCAGCAAAGTCAACCCCCTCATCAAGCACGGAGGCGGAAAATTTCTCATGAAGCTCACCCGCGCACCGTGCATCCAATTTCTGTCTCTCATCAGAAACCCTGCTCAGGAAGGCATAGTCATTGTCGCTAAAGCGTAATGGGGTCAGACCTTCATGTCTTCTTACCACCTCTCGATGAAACACGCTGGATTCGATTTGCCCTTGAAAATAGTTTCTGAGGTTCTGCAGGTTATTTTGCAAAAACCTTAAGGAAATCTGTGACACCTCTTCCACCCCTGCCACTGGGCAGATGGAAGCGAGCTGTAGAACTGCGCGGATTATGCGCTCGGTGACCGGTAAGTTCACTTCTAAGAAGAGGATTAAGTCCCTCAAGCTCTGTCCTTGTCCATCTCAGAACTCCGAAACTGTAGGCAACTAGCGGCACCGCGTAGGTATCAATGCTCTTCACTTTATTGTGTCCGCTCAATTGCGACTTCATTACAACACGCATACGAGCCTTGAGGTCAGATATAAGAGCGTCCTTCGCTTGGCCGTGGCTCATTCCCACATCTTAAATGAAGCCCATATACCAGTAGGTTTCCCTTCGCTGCATATCTGTCATCACCGAAGGGAGATCCATGAACGGCACACTACAATCATCTGCGTGCGCCCAAACTCCTTTTATCATGGAAATAACCCTACACTTGTCTAAACCAAACCTCATACGCATGTCGATACTGAATTGCTCAACCAACCAACAAGCCGCCCTTCTTGGTAGACAACCTTCTTGGTGTCAGAAAGGTTTTATATCATCCATGTACATAAGGTGGCTATAAGAGTATTGGCCAATTGCAAACCCTTCATTGGCCGATTTTAGGAGGTTGGACAGAGGGTTCAGCGTCATACAAATTATTATTATCATATTTGGGTCCAGGTCTGTTACAGGATAACTTTTATAAGCTTAATATTTAAATTAGTAACAATTTTAATTTTCCCTTTTAACTGAAAATAAGATTGAATTATATTAAAAAAAAAGACAGCTCCAAGAAATCTTAATTTTATTGAATGATAATATTCTTTCTGTTTGTAGTCATAACATTAAGAAACAAAATGAAAAGAAACAATTAATAAATATTACTTTTTAAGCCCAAGCTGGAAAATCTACGTTCGCCTTCTTAAAATTAATTACAGTTTCGTGATATTTACTAACCTTCTAGCATCAAAAGTTTTACTGCAGTTAATATTCTGTTATTTTCAGGAAATAGGTTTTTGAGATTTTATCAACAAAGCTTTACAATCTAAATTAGGATTGCTAAAAAAAAATTGTTCCTTTATTTTTAAAACCATAAATAAGACAAGAATTTAAAGCAAATACTTCACAACAAACAACCCAATTTATTTGACATTAACGCAATACAATAACGCAATATATTAAAAAGCTATATATTGTAATTGTATGTGTAGTTAATTTTCATTTTATTAGTATTTCTTTTTACATAACTTATCATCAATACTGTTGGAAATAGTTGTTGAAAGTAGTTGGTTGGATATAATAACTTTGAATAATTTTATTTATTGTGTATTAGTGTTTGACAGAATAAATGCATTTAAAAAAAAATCAAAATAAATTAAAATCAAAAATAAAATCAATTTAAAATAAATTGACCTCATCTGAATGAAGATATAGCTTTGATTTTGTTTGGTTACAGATATACTTTGAGGAAAAATGCTTTTATTCAACAGTCAAAGGTAAAACATAAGATTTAGATTATGGATTTTTGTTCCAAGATTATACATCTTTCCTAATAATGACTACTTATGAATTTCAATTATTAAAACATACGTATATTTAAAATACAGTACATTTAAAATAGTATTATGTTTTGTGTGCTGGCTATGAGGAGTGAGGACAAATATACGGCACAGTTACTTAGGCGGCAGTGCCTGTCAGCTACCTTCTCAATAACAGATAGTGATGATCTTGGGAGCGATTTTCCTGAAATGGTGGGACCAGGTTTAGTCCCGGTTTCGGCCCATTCGGTGGGTTAATGTGTGGATAGAGGTCAGGAACTACCACCAGCCAAGTCAACGGCAAAGCGGCAACTGCGGCATTCTCCTCCGTATGCAAGAAATAAAAAGAAGAACAGGGCGGGTAGCCTGGGCTTATTAGCATTAATGGAGGGGGCTGTAGGAGGTATGACTGATAGGGAGAAACGTGACCCTAGGGATGTGTGTGATGTTACACAGATGGAAGACGTAAGAGAGAGAGAGAAGATTTAGCATCTCTACCGGACCGTAGGGGTGAGTTTCTTACTATAAAGGAGTTGACTGAGTAAGTGTGGGTTCTGAGCCTTCTTGTGAATACGAATGTAACCACCAAGATGGAAATTAAAAGTATTCTCGACACGAGTGCTTCCATGAGGCGAATTGGCAGTTTCCGAGATATCTGGACGTCTGCCTCACTGACCGGGGTTGGTGGCACCGAAAATAAGTCAGGGGTTGATAGGGTTACCAGAACCGTCAAGCGAGTAGGCGGTAGGGAATTGATAAACAAAAAACTAGAAGAGCGAATCAGCGATGAAGAGATCCCTAGGGATCTCTTCATCACTGATTCCCTCCACCCAATATGTGGGTGGAGGAAACTTTCAGGATGCTAAGAGAGATGGATGGCCCCTTCCCTGACAAAGGCGAGGGAATTGGTTCATGATCTGCACGCTGCCGCCTCTGGATCCAGGAATTTATAGTCTGACTTCTGGCGTTAGTAGGTTAGCTGATCAAAACAAGCTAAGGAGTAGTCAACTATTAATTGATAACCATGGTGCCAGAAGTGTCATTGATGAAGAAATTATGGAATTTAAGGGCACAACGTATACAGTAGTAATAAAATCTAACGAAGGAAAAGAATGATATCAACTACTTTTAAATGTATTCGCAAATTTAGTGACACGGGTATCGACGCGCCTTATGTGTCACCTGATGGTAAGACTGGTACAATACTAAGACAATTACTCGAGTGTAAAGGTAGAAGGGTATGTAAAGAAAGGCTATTCTACCTGGAGGAATCCATCGTGAAACAGGGAAGAGACGGTTTGAAGAGCCGTTACGCACTTTGTCGGTCAAAGTAGAATGGCGCAGCTTTGCCAAACTCTTCATAAACGTCAAGGGAGTGGTAGGGAAAGGCGTAGCTGAAGTGCTCTCAGTAAGGAAGGCCTATGATAAGGAAGTCCGTATTCTGATAACAGCCAAAGGAGCAGAGGAGTTGAAAAAGGTAATCATTAAAAAACTGGAGCGGATCGCCGTCACAGATGTTGGTTGGAGATCACATCCGGTTTACTTTCATATCAACGACTTAGAGAAAGAAATTACTGCTGATGAAGTAGCCACATCAGTGGCAGCAGACGCCGGCAGTGCCACTGCTGAGTTGAGGGTAACCTCACTACAGCCAGCGTATGGAGATACACAGTATGCCATTGTGTTGGTCCCTGGTTTCGTGGCTCAAAAGTTAAGCTCAATAAGAAGGATCCAGATTAGCTGGGTTAACTGCCGTATACTCGAAAGAGAAGATGAGTTGAGATATTACAGATATGATGAAAGTAGTCATCTTGCGATGAAGTGCAGGAGTCCAGACCACACCAAATTGTATTTCCAGTGTCACGGCGAGAGCCTCAAGAAAGGTGAGTTTCCCCAACGGGTCAGAAACACAGCAGACATGACAGAACCACGAGACGGAGGTAGTGGTGATAATTATCGAGGAGAAAGCACGTCTCGGTAATGTATTTACTACAATTTAACGCAAACCAGAGCAGTAGGGCGATGGATGCCTGTTGGGAGGTGGCCCCTAGGGTGACTGCAGACATCATCATAGTCAGCGAGCCAAATCGGAAGACTATAACAAGCACAAAGTGGATAGTAGAAGCGAATATGGATATTGGTTATTTCCCTTATAATGGCTGTACATGGAACTGGTTCTGGGGTCGGCTATGTGTGGCTATAGTTAGCAGATGTGGTGGTTATGGTGTCTACTTCTCACCCAACTCAGATGGAGGTGTTTGAGCAGAGGATAGACGAGTTAACTGACGATATTATTTAACTTTATATAGCGGTTGCCTTGTGTTTCTACTCTTGATCTGTCATTTCTGAGTGGGAGGTGCGTAACACGGCTGGAGAATTGGGAAGTCTTGGACGAGGAGACACTCAGTGATCATCGTATAGTAAGTTACGTAGCCGATGACACTATTCCAACACGCATGACCATTTCGAAGAGAACACGTTTGCCCACCAGAAAGTGGAACAATTTAGTGCAGTAATAGCAGGTAGACTCAGAGAACACGAGGTGGTCGATCCAAACATATTGACAGAAGTAGTGTCTCAAACTGGCAGAGACACAGGATTTATCAAGATTGTTACTTCTGACCGTGAGGGGGTATTCTGATGGTCCACTGCTCTGGCGGATTTAATTAAGAAATGTTTAAATAATCGACGAAGACTATAAAGAGTGCTCTTTTTTTTAGTCTTCGGGGTGAGGACCTGGATGAAGAATTGTTCTAGTTGTGGAAATCCAGGAGAGATTTCAAGAAAAGTATAGCGGCGGCCAAACAGTAAAAATGGATACAACTCCAGGCAGGATAGAAATCTGCCGACTACCTAAGAAGTAACAGCCGCCGGGATGTCACAGACAGCCAATGGTGGCGGATAGTGTTGGGCGGCGGGGTCTCCTCGGAGTCATCGGCTGTCAATATCCCCCTGAGGATGTCGTCGCCGCTGTTCTGTGTCGGCGTTAGGGATGCCTCGGCTGTTGAACGGACTGTGTATATGCCTCACGGATTAGGTCTTGTGCGACTTGCAGAAGGGAGGTTTTTTAGGGGATGTGAGCCTCATACTAGCCGTCAGAGCGAGCTTGGTGGAGCCTGGTACAGCTTTTTCCTCCCCATCAAAAAAATTTAAATAACAGCAAAGTTTTTTATATTACAAAAACTAGGAGATTATAATTAATTTAATTTTAAAATATTGATCTTTATTTTATAAATATTAATTGAACCACTTTTAAGCTAACAGGTGCAAAAGTAATTACAAAGTAAAATTTCCCTTTTTTGATAACCTATGTATGATATAATATCATGTTGCTGCATCAACTAGCAATTCTTTTTACAATATTATATTATTAAATTAAAAACAATAAAATGCTATGATTATATTTCTAATCATTTAAAATTAATAATATAAATCTTGTTATTAATGAAAATTGATGCAAATTATTAACCCAAGTTAAATATTTAGTTAAGTTATTTATTACAATAGATGAAGAGATCTATTACTTAAAAGAGATCTACAGGTTACTCTACAGGTTACAGGTTATTACAGGTTATTCTAATGAAGAGATCTACAGGTTACTTAAAAGTACCGTTATAAATTTATAAATTCAAGTAAAATTTAATTAAAATTTTTGCTTTTTTTAATATATAACAAAATTTTCAATAATATGTTTAACTAGCAGGCCCGGAAATGCCTTGCTATTGCTAAATTTGGTGTTATACAGTTTAAATGAACATAATTGAAAGTTTGATAAAACATTAAAAAACTGAACATCACGAAACTTCAACAAATTTAATCTTTCACTTTATAAAGGTCAGAATGTAAATAAATCCTACTGTCAAAACAACACTACCTACCGGATTTAATTCAAATTATTCTCTAAATATAGTAGTCGTTTCAAAATACCCCTTACTTTTTTTCTGGTAAGATCGAAAATTTCAATAGCTTTAAACCTTCTCTGGACAACGCAGACCATTTTGCAAAAACCCGCGCGTACATTGGTCCAGTAGTTATAGTAGACACACACTTTTATATATATATATATATATATATATATATATAGAAGAAAAATGTCTGTGTGTATTTGTTTGTTTCGTAAATATCTCGACATCGGCGTCACCTAGCGGGTATGGTTTTAGCAAAAGTTTTTCTTTTCACGTTACTAATATATAATCTGAATATGAGCCAGAACGGTCCATAAATATATTTTTTCTAAGTATCTTTGCCCCAGCGCCATTTAGCGGGTCCATATTTCGCAAAAATATTTCTTTTTACGTAACTAATATGTATTCTGAATATGAGATAATCTTAAGTTTTGCTTAAAAAATCGTTATTTAAGCTTTAAAAAAATATTGAAGAAGGTAATGGAAAAAACACAACTTAATGAATGGAACAGAAGTATTTCTATGAGAATCTTGAATTAATGATAACATTTATAATGGGTTCCCGTATTCTGAGACAAAGGATTGTGAAAAAAATAAGAGTGGTAAAATGATAAAAGAAAATCTATTGAGAAAATTGTGTAAGGAGGGAGAATATCAATGAGAAATTGCCACAATATTTAGAAAATGATATGAAAGAAAATATTTCTTGTTGTTTTTTTATCCTCCGGGACCAGCGCTAAGTATTACTTCAGAGGATAAGATGAATGATTTGTAGCGTATGTGAAAATGCCACCCTGACCGGGATTCGAACCCGAGACCTCCGGATGAAAAACCAAGACGCTACCACTCACGCCACGGAGGCATGTTTTCGAAATATTTCGACCCCAGCGCTATCTAGCGCGTCCATTTTTTGCAAAAATAATTTTTTTCGCGTAACTAATATTCTGAATATGAGCCAAATCGGACGATAAATAAAAATTTTCGTAATATCTCGACCCCAGCGCCACCTGGTAGGTCAAACGTAATTCATAAACCTTCGCGGGCGTGTGCACAACTCACCGAAGTTTCATCGCTATCGGATGAACGGTTTAGGAAAGCATAACAGACATGCAGACAGACAAACATTCATTTTTATATATATTGATTAGATACGTAATTTATTTAGACTTGTTTTTGAGATAAAAATAATAATTGCTATTAGACACGATTTCTCTATTAAGTAAAACATTACTACTACTGTATTCCACAGGAAGAATACTATTTGAATAATTGTATTTTTACTAAATTTTTTTTTTCTCCCTGCATTCCTGGGCCGGACATCCACTTAAGTATACTCGGCCAAAGAACGTGTCCATTAGACTCTAAGGGGGCGTCTCCACCCACCGGTTTTACACCCGTCACGGTAAGTCAACCCCCCCCCCCCCTCTTTTAATGCCTGCCTCTAATCCCCGGCAGAAGAAGATGAGATCCGGCTATGAAATAAGTCCACAGTTGTTGACTAATGTGCACTTACCACTGTTTGCTAGAGTGCCGAATATTTTGCTATGAGACAAACACTAACAAGTAATTCTGATTTTGTAGCAGCACAATACATTTGAAAATCAGCTTTTCTCGTTGCTTTGTTACCGTCTGTTGATACTTTTCAAGTGACATAACAATTTGAACATAATATTTTTTGAATGTGGCGATAATTTTATAATTTTGAGACCAACCAGTTTCACAGATCATCAATATATTCGATATGCATTTTCGACGAAGGGCAGATTCTCGGAAGAATCTTATTAGTTCTTTTATTGTGAAGACAGTATTTTTTGTCACTGCTATTTTGTTTAAGTTGTTTACAATTAAGTTCAGTTTGTGACTAGCACAGTTAAAGCATAACTCTCTCGTTTACTTTTTAGAATGATTTTCTGTTCACCACCATTCTTTCCTCCCTTAATGAAACACTCATCGTATCCTTGTCCGATGAACTTTGCTGGATCAAGGCCTATCTTTTCCGCAAAGTTGTTAATTGCAGATGCTACAGATTTTGCATCCATGTCAGTCAACTTTACAAAACCTAGAAATTCCTCACGAATCATCATCTTTTCTTCGTCAAAAATTCTAACCCAAATGCAAACTTACTCTTTCCCTGATATGTCACTGGTCTGGTCTGCTAAGTTACTATAAGCACATACTTTCTTTACGTCAGTAGTGGTGCCATCTCTAATGATGTCGTCGCATAGGCTGATTATTTCATTTTCAATCTGTGGTGACAAGTAAGTGGCATTTTTTACGCCCTTTTCTATGGGTTCTTTTTAAATGTGATCACCAGCGGTCAATTGTGAGTTTTACCAAGTCTTCAAAAACACCTTCATGATTTTCTTTACCCCTCAAAGGAAGGTCATGTGTATCACAAAATATCACAGTCAAAATTATTGATGCGGAAATTTTCTTGTTGGCTTGTATTTCTAGTTGGTGGACAGAAATCAACTACATCTACGAATATATTTTGTTGAAAATATATTTTTAACACCAAAAAAGTTTCCTGTTGTGGCCGCCGCTGAGTGAGAGTACGAGGGGGTCCGTAATTAACCTAAGTCTAGGGTATGCACGGAAGTTGAGTTCATTAAGGAAATTAGGACTAAATTTCGTTGTTGCAAACAACACTTTCTGGTAGTATATTATAGATAAATTGCCTTGAACTCGAGATATTTACTAGAAATTGGCTCAATAAAGTAGAAATAGGCAGGGTTTGTGCTTCCGCAAACTCGGTTAGCTAGTTCAGAGGGAAGTGATGTAGAACATTCAAGATGTCCGGACGAGGCCTACAGCGAAGGTTAAAGCTGAATTTAAAAATCACCGATGCAAATGTCTACCGAGGCATTTACATCGGTGGCATCCTAACGAGGCCTGGCTTATTACTGTGAGATATAAAAATTTAGAGGGCGAAATACGACTTCTGTTAAAGCCCATCAGGGCTAGGAACGGGGGTTGGTGTGGCGTCCGGAAGCCTCACAAGGCTGGTGTCTTCTCCTACGGAGGTGGGATGGTGTAGCCGCCGATTGTGTCACTCTGAGATGAAGTTTGATATTTCGCGAATTAGTGCATGTAATAATAGCGAGCCTCACTACTATGAAAGAACCCAAAACACCAAGCACGTTAGTTGGTGGAAACATCACACAGTAAATGCACAACGCGCCCTATGATTTCTGTGAATAAGCCAGCCAAGGAGTATAAAATGTCAACCAGCTGAATTTTGAATTTGTTTTTAATTGCACAGCATCCTTAGCAAAGTCATATCTTGGAGTTGGTGACCAACGGTTTTTTAAAGTTTTTTTAAGTTTTTTAAAACTTCCATTTTTTGAGATGAGGTCCAAGCCAGTCCAAGCCACTGACCCACATAATTATCAAAATACGTTTGATCCTATGCACCAGAACAAGATGGTATCGAAGATCAACTTGATTTTTCACCAAAATTCTGCTTCGATTTCTGTTATCCGACACTGTCGCTTTCTCTAATATTTTTATCTGGTTGCTTTCTCTTCTGTCCCCCTAAAAGAAAAAAAACTAACTACAACTTCACTTCCCAGAAAAATTAAAGCAACTAAGAATCTAAGCGTCTGAACGAAATTTCTACTAGAAAATGCAAGCTTAAGAATGGTTTTTTATCGTCTCCATACAAAAATTTTGCACAAAGTTACAAGGATTTGATAATCAGTAAAAAATATTTTTGTTCGTGAAAAATGTTGTTAAGCTAAATATAAGTTGACGAGTTTCAAAACCATCTAATTAACGATTTTTTTTTAAATTTACAAAAGTGTACTAGTGGAATAAGTAGGAAAAAAAACACAAAAAAACTGGTGAAATGGTCAAATATTACAGGCTGTGGCTGTGTACAAATTGAAATTAATGTGAACCAACATGGTTCTGGTTTGAGATTAGAAATTCTTTTGTTAAGAATTTATTGTGTTTAACGTAATAACTTTTGTAGTGATTGAACGATCAAAATAAAAATTGGACTAACATGAATTTTGAACCATTCATTATTTATTAGCTATCGATCTTTTAGCATTTTTTTTTTATTATTTCAAATGACGGTAATTTTTAGTAAATCTTTAATATTTTGTACAAATTTGTTTTATTGTTTGCAACTAGCAGAAGTAGCTAGTTGCAAAATCAACCATTTCAAGATTCTAAACCATCTAATTAAGCAAAACTGTTGAAAGAAATAGCTAATTATAATTTTTAATCGTAAAATTATTGGAGAGTGATATACTTGCTATTATTTCCTTATTTAGTATTGCATGATTTTTCATAAAATTTCAATAACAAAGACAACATCAAAATCACTAGTAAAAAAATATAACAGCCTTCCCATTTCCTGAACATTAGGTTGCTTTAATTAGATGGTTTTGCAACTCATCGACTCAAATGAAAAAAAATGTAGATACATACTTTTCGTGCTAAAAAAGTTCTAATATTAATTTTAGATTTTGCTGTTACGAGATAGCGGTATGAACTAGCTCAAATGCGTTAACTCACTCAACTGACTCACTTGAACTGATTGCAGCGCTTAAATAGGGAACAGAAGAAGGTACTAGAGTTTCTCCGCTAAATCCAACCACGAACATACTTCTTTCTTTTTCCTGTTTAGCCTCCGGTAACTACCGTTTAGATAATTCTTCAGAGGATGAATGAGGATGATATGCATGCGTGTAAATGAAGTGTAGTCTTGTACATTCTCAGTTCAACCATTCCTGAGATGTGTGGTTAATTGAAACCCAACCACCAAAGAACACCGGTATCCACGATCTAGTATTCAAATCCGTGTAAAAATAACTGGCTTTACTAGGACTTGAACGCTGTAACTCTCGACTTACAAATCAGCTGATTTGGGAAGACGCGTTAACCACTAGACCAACCCGGTGGTTTAACCAAACATACTACAATTTTCGAGTGTCACCACAGACCACCAGACTTTTATCCGCCAGTTCCCCACTCGTTCACCAGAGAGCGCTCCCGCCACGATTTAAACATGTTTTCTTGCCGCGCATACTATTATAACCTATCGATATTAACCTATAATTTTTAGTTTGACTGAGGAAACAGGGAGGGCAGTCGCTCCACTCATGATTCATTATTTGCAGGCATCACTGATATCGTAAAATCAAAAATACGCGTAGCTGCTTCAACAAGTTCCCATTTGCTATTGACACGGTATTGATTCCTTGAATTTCAAGCATAAACATGTACACATTATAAAACAGTGTATTTAACTTTTAAGATATGCCAGTATTTCTTTAAAAGAATTAAAAATACTATTGGAATTAGTTGTCATTTCCTGAATTCCCCTGATAAA
This sequence comes from Lycorma delicatula, assembly GCF_047948215.1. NCBI lineage: Eukaryota > Metazoa > Arthropoda > Insecta > Hemiptera > Fulgoridae > Lycorma > Lycorma delicatula. The sequence continues at coordinate 381,908,959 of NC_134455.1, read as the reverse complement.
TTGTAACCAGGCAAGCCTCATTACAAGATTAACTACGCACTAACTTATCTTTAAAATGTCTGGAAAAATATTGTATTCTTTAATGCAATTTTAATAATCATACTCCAGAACGAAAAGCCATTTTTATATTTGCAAACCAAAGAAAATGCTAGATTCTAAATTTTAGATTTTTTTCGTTACATTTACAATATCATCTACCTAATTTTTTCATCCAACAAGGGATATTTTGAGTAAGTAATAATAATCCCCTATAGTCCAAATGACAATGTAACACGATATTAATCTGCGGTTCAGTTCAGGCTGGTAACCCAGTTAATCATAGTAGGTGTAGTATTACCTAGTGTTCAGTTTCATGTTCTAATTAATGATAGATTATTTATGTACCTATTTTCTTCTTGCTTATGTAAAGCATATAAATATGTTTATCTAGTTGAGTTTCAGCTGTTTTATAATATATTTTATCTTTATAATACTATTGTTAGTTAAATCAGTTCAATAAAAGATGTAATTTAAATATCAATCTAGATAAAGTAATTTAATATAATACTTCTTAAAATATAAATAATGTACATGTACATCATAATTAAGCTCAACAATGGGAAATAAGTTACTAATAATTCAACATAAAAATAAATGAAATGTATCTAAGTCTGATATAAATTACATATAATAAAAATATAATTGATCACACTGACAAGGTATTTATTGAAAGACATTAATGATACTGCGGCATAAATTCTGTATACTGAAGGTGTATTTATGCACAGTTATTTGAACAGTGAAAAAAAAAAAAATCAATATTATATATTACTTCAAAAGAAAGAAAAGAATACGTAATGAAAATTGGTTGAAAATATTTTAATATTTTATTCACATTTATTCATATTTTTACCGTCTTGAAGAAAAGTATGAAAATTTCGGGTCGCACGTGAATTGAATTTTTTTGTTTTAATTTAAAATTTTTTAAAAATAATTTTTAATTTTAAATCGAATTTTTATGTAGATTGGTTGAGTTGTTCCTGAGTTACACTCAGTTTAAGGTCGATAAACTCATAACCAGAATTTGAGGTATTTATTCCGGTCGCATGGTAGGATTGAGGAGTAAAAATAAATTATCTTTACGTTTTTATACACTCATGTATAAAGTTTTTTTGGCTTAAAAATCTTAAAATCGATCGAAATTTTGCTATAGTTTAGTAAAGTATCTGACGGTGGCCATATTAAAATTTTATTAAGATTGGTTGAGAACTTCAGTTACGCTTAATTTAAGGTAGGCAACAGGCGGTTATCTTGACTGTATCGATCAATTTTTCATACGAGCTTATGGAGCGGGTCATAGTGGTGAGTGAGTTTAAACTTTATGCTTGGGTGTGGGTTCTACTATTTATTTTTAATTATCTCATAAAATTACTTATAATCATTTAATTTTGTTATGAACGCAAGAAGGCGCAGCGTACAACATTATGGCCTCACAGACCCCTTTGTAAAGAATGTGCATGAAACAATAGTTCTACTTCTAATCGGGATGAATGACTCTACGGACAATTTTAACCGACCTAAATTCATGTAACAATTAGAAAAATTTTAATAATTCATTTTTTCAATTTTTCGGTGACGTAATGTCACTTGTGATCACCATTAGGGTTTCAATAGTCATCCCAACCCCGTAGGGGAAGACACCCGCCTGGTGACGTTTCAGTCGCCGCACCCCCCGTTCCCTGCCGTGTAGAGCGTTAACTTCTCTATCGCCCTCTGACTTTTTACATCTCACAGTAATAATCCTGTATAATAGCTAACTGAGCTCCCGGAAGTGCGAACCCCGCAACTAGTTATACGTATTGTGAGCCAATTCGTGAATGTCTTAATTCGAAGCAAAATTTACATAAAATGCCACCAAAAATGTTGATCGCAACAACGAAATTTAGTCCTAGTTCCCTTAATTAACACAGCTTAACTTTAATAAACCCCTGACTTAGGTTAATTTACGGACTCCGGTCTGGTCTACCAGAGAGAGGCGGGGATTGATCGCCTACTCCCACTCAGCTCCAAAGCAGAGTCCCGCGTGACATTCACCACCATAAACCGTCGTCGAGATGCCGCTACACCTCACGGCTGCATGCTGTCCCATGCCCTTCGCCAGTGCAGCCGCTTCCCGCCGACAGTGTAGTTTGGTCATTCTAAAATGCTCTCGTCAAAACGCCGCGGCACTTTACGGCTGCATGACATCCCACGCCCATCGGCAGTGCAGTCACCGTTCGGCGGACAGCTTAACAATTCAATTGACACCTCTTATTTGACTGACCGAGACTTGCTGCCAAAGCGCCTACCTTCGGCCAATCAACTGTCCAAGCAGACCCTAGCTACTCAGGTTCCTACTCTACTATCTACTAAATTCTTTCGGCAGTCCTCCGCTGGGCGAGGAAGCGAAGGAAGCCAGCAACGTTTTCCCAGTCTCTGCGAGTCCTCCAGTTGACCCGCAGATCCAAGAATGAGTTAACTCTCTCAAGTTCCCTAACAACTTTGGTACGCTCAGCTTCGCACCGGGGACAGACATACAGAACATAGTCCGCCGTATCATCGACCCTACAGTCCGGACACAAAACGGAGCCAACCAACCTAAACCTAGCCAAACTATTCCTAAAAGCACTATGTCCCGAAAGAAATTGTGTAGTATACCGATTGAGGGAAACCCAATTAATCGCCCGCTACTCTGTAACATTGTGAATAATACCATGCGTATATCGACCAGTAGAAGAATCGTTCCACCTAGCTTTCCAAGAATCAAAACCTTGGTCTTCAATTTCCCGCATACCCCATTACGTAAAAAGGCCTCCCTTCATAGAAATATACTGCTGGCTACGTTCTGTAGCCGAAATGTCCAGGGGTTTTATGCCGGTGATCACAGTTACTGCCTCTCGCGAGACAGTCTTGTAGCCGCCAACAGCTAACAATAGAAGACGCTGGGCTCGCAAAAAATAGTAAACGATGAGCCCAGACGGGCGCAGCGTTATGGCCTCACAGACTCCTTTGTAAAGAATGCGCATGATACAATAGTTCTACCCCTAATCGGGATGAATGACTCTACGGACACCGAAGGAAGCATCGATGGCCTTCTTCGGTACAAATTGGAGGTGCTCCTTAACAGAAGTCTCTCATCAAGGATAACACCCAGTTACTTCTGAACGTTGACATACCTAATTGGAAGGCCATCCATCACAACCCGCGGATGACGAGTTGCGCCCAGACGACCCTTCAAGAACATCATAGTGGTTTTCTCCGTACTGAAAACTATTTTATGCTGAAGACTCCACAACCTTAGTACCTTACATGCCTGTGTCGCTCTGAGCTTGATCTTGGCACGCAAATTGCTCTCGACCAGCAGCAGCAGCAGCAGCCGATCGTCAGCATAAGCCACGATGCGACAGCCGCTGGGCATCCGCAATCGCATGAGATAATCCAACTCAACGACCCAGACGAGTGGGCCGAGAACACTGCCCTGTGGACAACCTTTAGACAGGGTCTTTCCTACGTCCGAACTGTCGTCACGGAGGACAACAGTTCTGTTGCTGAAATAACCCGAGAGAGTACTAATCTCATTTTGCGTGCAACCACGCTGCTGCAACTGAAACAAGGCAGAAGGCCACCACAAATTATTGAAAGCCCCGGATATATCCAAAAAGACAACGAGTACATACTTGCACTCGTTGACTGAAGCCAAATCCATAACCCTAAGAAGCGCGTCCTCTGTGCCCTTGCCAGGGCGGAAACCATACTGGTCGTCCATCAGCATGTGATTAGAAGTTAGCATGCTGTTGATACGGAGGTATAGAACCTTGTCGCAAACCTTACCAACTACAGGCAAGAGCGTCAGAAGACGGTAAGAGGAGCTGACAGTGGGATCCTTGTCACCACCCTTGAAGAGCACCTTCAAAACACCACGTTTCCAACATGTTGGGAAGTGCGCAGCAAACAACAACCTATTGAAAACACTAGTCAATGGGCCAAGAATCACAGGCAGGTTGTGCACAAGGAGTTCCACCGTAAAACCATCATATCCGGAGGCTTTATTCCTAGCGACAAATTACTTGGAGGATTTCCGCCTCAGTAATTTTTGAAAACACAATGTCAGAGCGAAAACCTACAACTTCCTTTCGGACACGTAGATGATACGAGGTTTCACCAACCTCGGTATCATCTGGAAGTAGATCGTCCATCAGATGTGTGAGGACACGTGGCTCACTCATCTGATGGGTTCTTCACTTTTGAATCATAGTTATCTTAATTTATTTTTTAATTATAGTGGAAATAATAATTTTTTTTCATTTTATTAAATATTACACGGTTACAAATAGTCATTTGCTACTTTTGGTGTACTAAACTTTGACACTCTATTTTTAAATGATTCAGATTCTTTTTAATGTTTTGATAAGCGAGATCGATCAAAATGTGAAGCCCGAGATGTCAGCTAATTAATTAAACATTATTTTTGGGAGGCAGACATAGCCAGGCGTTTTGTAATAATGTGACTTTAAATGTGAGCCAATTTTGTTTAAATAATGAAGAAATAAGATTTTGATGGGCAGTTTAATGATAAAAAGCTATTCTATACTTCATAGTTTGATAAGTAATTACTGATTTTTTGGCGGTGAATTCATTTTTTAAATGTCATTTTTCATAAAAAAACTTGTTCTTCGATGAAATTCATAAAACACCATATATAATAGACGACAGTTAATTTTTAGATTTGATATGAAGTTCAACATGATTACCGAGAGAAATATACGTATAACAGTTACATCGGCTATAAAACAAAATTACAATTTTCACTTTTTTTAAAAAGGATAAGTTTTTGCGGGGAATCTTTGAATCTAACTTCCTGTTTCTCCCTTTTATCACCTGACCACTAAAAAGACAGGAAACAAAAAAATTCACGACAAACCGCTAGGAAAATCAAGACATAACAGAACAAAGATAAGAGCACCCTCAACTGAATCTAAAGTAAATACAACTCCACAAAATAATTATTACTAACAAAAAACAGCGGATAATTATGTTTATTATTATCTGAAAATATTCAATTTATTCATTTGATCAATAATTAGTAATTTATAATTTTTTATCGATAAAAAATTATTTAAACAAATTATTTATAATGTTTATTTAGGATTAAATGACAGTCAGGAATTTTTCCGAAAAATTCGGGATGCATAGATATTATAATTATATGGATAGCACTTCTATAATGAAACGAGAATAAATAATAATATTTATATATTAATGTTATCTTGTTTTTTATAAAACGCCCTTAGAATTTTGGCTTCAATTAGTTTGATTTTGAAAACTAGATGAATAGTACGCGTTGAAGATTAACATTATTTTCTAAATTTGATGTCATGAAATAAATTCTTGGCAAGGTGTTAGTATCTTTTAATACAAAATTTATTGGATAAAGGATGTAATAAATCTCCTAAAAGATATTTTTAATTAATTTATACCAACGTTTTAAGAGATAAAATCTTACATTAGAAAAGAGACAATATTAAATCTAATAAATGTATATATGTCAGACCGTAGAAATTTTCACTAACTTTTAACACGATGTGTACTTTTCTCTTATGTTTACTATCTTGCCTTTGGGTCGCTTAGTTTAGAACAAACAGCAATTTGTATGAGAATGGAAAACATCTGAAATTACTTAGGAGGTTACAATGGGAGATTGTAGCCTAAACGAAAATGGTAGGGGTGTCTTTGTGCCTAAAGTCACGATGAGCAAAAGTGTAAAGGAAACAACCAAGATAACAACGTCGAGTGTTGAACGATGTAAGAGAAGATATCTGAACAGTGGGAGAAACATTGAGAGAGGAAATGTGAGAGAGAAGATTACAACATAGAAGGAGATGAAGAAAAGGGAGTAAGCTTGAGTCGGTGTCTACAAGAATAATGTGCTTGTAAGAAACGTCCAAAGTCTGCCTTTAAGTCAATGTTATCTCATGCAGACAGGCTAACCAGCGCAGAATGACTGACTTTACCTCTTGTCACCGGTCGTAATATATATACACTTGCAACAAACAATCCTTTTCTTCTCAATGAATCTCATACGCATGATAAAAAATAATGAATACATATTTATAAAAACGCCATTTGCCAGTGCTTTAAAATCTTATCAATTATTTTGCATTTCTATTTAAAAATCTTAGATGTCAAATTTCTTCTAAGCGTTTGAACAAGAAATGCTTAAAACCATGCTTTTATTACTTTATAATAATAAATAAAAAATGGTATATGTATAACATACACCGTTAATTTTATATTGTACATAACAAATTGGACTCTACAGCGGATTCTAAATCAAAAGTATATTGTCAATTGTAATTGGTTTTTGAAAGGTTTAGCAGTTGCCAAAAATAACTTAACTCTGTTAGGATTGTATTGTTTCCAAAAATATTGGACATATAATGATTATTAATGAATTAATTAATTCCCTTATACCTCCATCTTTTCTTAATTTTAATATTTAATTTTTTCGTGTTTTTCAAGTATTTGTAGCTAGGAAAATTTTATATTTACAACTCATGTAATAAAACCCACTAATGATCCTTTAAAGAACATTATTTATATATATATATATATAAATTGTTAAAGCACAATTTAAATTCGGAGTAACAGTACAAGGTGAAAAGATAAAGATGCTACGATTTGCTGATGATATAGCAATTTTAGCGGAGAATAAAAAGGATTTAGAAGAAACAATGAACGGTATAGACGAAGTCCTACGCAAGAACTATCGCATGAAAATAAACAAGAGCAAAACAAAAGTAATGAAATGTAGTAGAAATAACAAAGATGGACCACTGAATGTGAAAATAGGAGGAGAAAAGATTATGGAGGTAGAAGAATTTTGTTATTTGGGAAGTAGAATTACTAAAGATGGACGAAGCAGGAGCGATATAAAATGCCGAATAGCACAAGCCAAACGAGCCTTCAGTAAGAAATATAATTTGTTTACATCAAAAATTAATTTGAATGTCAGGAAAAGATTTTTGGAAGTATATATTTGGAGTGTTGCTTTATATGGAAGTGAAACCTGGACAATCGGAGTATCTGAGAAGAAAAGGTTAGAAGCTTTTGAAATGTGGTGCTATGGGAGAATGTTAAAAATCAGAAGGGTGGATAAAGTGACAAATGAAGAGGTATTGCGGCAAATAGATGAAGAAAGAAGCATTTGGAAAAATATAGTTAAAAGAAGAGACAGACTTATAGGCCACATACTAAGGCATCCTGGAATAGTCGCTTTAATATTGGAAGGACAGGTAGAAGGAAAAAATTGTGTAGGCAGGCCACGTTTGGAATATGTAAAACAAATTGTTAGGGATGTAGGATGTAGAGGGTATACTGAAATGAAACGACTAGCACTAGATAGGGAATCTTGGAAAGCTGCATCAAACCAGTCAAATGACTGAAGACAAAAAAAAAATGATCCTATAAATGAAGAGCTGGCGATCTTCTGAACAATTGTAATGAGCAATATTTTAAAACAGAAAATTTCATAAAATATCTTTATAAGTATATTCGTTGTTCTGTATAAAAGTAAGAAACTTACTGTAAAACCTATTCATAAATTCTTAATGAAATTCGTCTAATTAATGTGTATTCGTCTACTTAAATTCGTCTACTATTTTCGTTTCAAGTAGGCAGGCTGGCCTGGATGGGCTCTAGCCAGAGACTTACACGTTTTATATTGACATCAGATGAAAATTGGAGGGCTTTAGTTTACCACTAAAATGCTACGCAACGAAGTCGAGGAGTAGCACCGGCGTGGATTTTAGAGTTAGGAAAGGGTCGTGAGGCCGGCGTGCCGAGGTGCGTCGGTTATGATGATCGACCAGGGACTCCGGGGTCCTTAGGTTGGGATGGGGCAAATTAAAAGACCCAGACCCGGCTGATGGGTTGGGGAGCCGGGGTGACTTGGTCAAGTCCGGTTCTCCCTGCTCAGTGGTTAGAGGCGTGAGGCATTAAAAAAGTATAGACCTAGACCCGGTCTCCGGCGATGGACCCGGGAACAACATAGTCGGGTCAGGTACATCTCTTCTCGGATATTAGAGACAGGCGATAAAAAAGATCCACCGGGGGAGCTGAACTGTGCCATGCCGGACATACTTCCGGTAGGTGGGAAGGCTCTCTTAGAGTTGAAGGACGCTCTCCTGGGCTGAGATTTACTTGATTGTATGTCCCAGGGGGTCATAGGGGATTGTGTGCCCAGGAGAGTAAAGGATAATGAAAAAAAAAAAATTAATTTTGACATATTACAAATAACAAATTCTGGAAACTTCACAGAAAGATCTAAGTAAATAAACATTTAACAAAGGTTTAGTGGTTTGCTCTGTCATTCAAATATGTAGGATTAAGATATTATTTTTACAATAAAGCATTATGTAAATATCAATTATTAGCCTATTTAAGTTTAAATAATTTTTATGCTATATTTGGCATTACTTTATTAATTTTAATTATAATTATATTTTAAATTGAATATACTATTTACTTTTGCAATTTATATAGCTCTAAGGGATTTTTACTTTCAAACATCAAGGACGCAAAATAACTTTAGAGAGAGGGTTATCCCTTTCCAAATATATTTTGAAATTAAAAAAAAAGATTTTCGTTTGTGAGAGGAGTAGTCCTTTGTAAATATTAGAATTTAAAGACGTAAGTTTCCTCTATACGCTATATGTAATTCCCGAAAAAAGATATTTTTTTTTAAATATACATATACACTAAGGCATGCATGCCTTAGTGTATATGTTGTTTTTGTGAGGGTCTATTTTTCAGTCACTCTGTAGTTAACTTTAATGTAGATAAAATTAAACAGAAATTCCAGAATAATTAAATAAAATAAAACAGAAATTAATCTAGAAAATAAAATAATAATACGATTCTAAATTACAGTTTTCAATTAATATGTGTAAATTAAAAAAAAGAACATGAAGTCTGATTCGAAGCAATGTGCCTTCCCGTTCATATATAATATAAATATTTCATTAATTAAAATTTCATTTGGTTATAACTCTGGAACCAGTGAAAATAAGTACCACTCACTTATGATATATCGTTGAAAAGCTATCATTAAGGGCTTATTGTTTCAGTTAATATAAACTCCAAAATCTATTTTTTTTTGGACTTTGGGATTTTTTGGACACTTTTGGTTCAGTCGATTGTATCAAAAGGAGAGTGCACTTCTAGATGTTTCAGCAGTCCTAAATTCAAAATTTCAACATCCTACGGCTGAATGGTTTTGAGTTATGCGAAATACATACGTACATACATACTTAAGTACATACAGACGTCGCGCCTAAACTACTCAAATTTATTTAGAGATGGTCAAAATGGATATTTCCGTTGAAACCTGAAAATCGAAATTTTTCACGATCACAATACTTTCTTTACATCGTATAAAAGGAGGTAAAAATAATTTTCCATTTATTTTATAAATTAAAACATAATAAATAGAAAACAGAAATCAAACAAACATAAAGCACAGCTACAGAAGGGATAAACATTTACCAATTTTAAAATAAATAAAGTGCGTATATCTATATTGTTTGTTTGGTTGTTTTTTAAATGTTCAGCAATTCTTTCTTAATTAGATACTAAAATATTAAACAAAAAAAAAAAACTTTCAAAGTTTACAGTGAAATCATTAATTTCATATTTATATAATTTAAAATTTATTACGTAAGAGAATTAGTCTAAGAGATCTGGTTCACTGGTTAAGGTGGATTAATACTGGTTACGTCACGGAGGTATTTGAGAGGAAGTCAAATTGAGTAGGTTGTAACAAAGTTATGTGATACTTGGTTGGTATTTGTTCTCTAGCGCTTAATTACTTAGTAATTCTACTTTACCACAAGAATGTACTTGAATGCTTGTTGAATTATACTCAATATTTCATTCGAACACTTCTTGGTTAAAACTGAAGGCTTTGATTAGACATTAAATTTTTAATTACTTTTTAATAAAAATTCTTAAAAAATTAAAAATTAGTTCCGTCAAAATTTCAATTATGTTAAAAACCTTTCTAAATCCGCATGGGTCGCGAGTCTAACTCTAACTCTCGCGAGTTACTAATTACGTGCGCGAAAAATTGTAATTTGTCACCATTACTCATTCATTTATATTTGGAAAAAAATAGAAAAAAATACAGGTTATAGAAAAAGATTCATAGATTCGAAAAAACTGAACCGTATGTCTGTGCGACTGTTTTTACTATGTTACAGCTGAAAATCCGACAAGCATAAAAAAATTCGGAAACAATACGTGACTTTCTTCGTTTAACCCTTTCCAGAGTAAAACCTTTTTTATCGGAACAATTTTTTATACACAGTTTTATAAAGCACATTTCGCAGATTCAAAAAAAAAAAAAAATTTGGTCCAAATCGGGCCAAATTTGAGTAAGATAAAATGAAAACTAACGAGAATGGCGAGACCGGGATGCGTGGGGTCATTTGGCAATAATGCGAAAATGATGGAATTCAGCCCCACCCTGCTGGAGTGATATAAAGTGATAATTTATTCTCATTCTCCTATCTTTGTTCTATACATTGAGTAACGGTACAAGCTTCTTGGACAAAAGGCTAAGCCTACACAAGAGTTTGCGTAAACGTTGACAAAAATCCGCCTTCCACTTGTAACTCGACCAACACTGTTAGAAATAACAATAACCGAATGATCCCGATGTCGCTATGCTCTACGAAAACGAACGATTCAAACCGAATACAAAGCTAACGTATGAGGTTGCAGTGGGAGATGTTTTACATAGCATATTCAAATGACCGGCTTCCTCCGCTGGCCTCAGTGATGCAACTTCAAATTTCTATAACAAAATTTCCCTTTACAATGTACAGATACAAACTACATAACGTTAAAAATAGAAATCTGTTATTTCCAACGATAATAACAGCTTATGAATAGAACGATCGGTTAATATTTTACAGGCGGCAAAAGAATAGCCTTTCAAATCCTCGTTATTGGGTTAACGGCATTTAACAGATTAAAACAGAAACAAGAGTATTCCAAAATTAATATATGTAATTAATTGGGCAATAAAACAAAAATAAACTGAAAAACCAGATATAGAGTTCACTTTTTTATGTTATAAAAATTTAAATTAAAATGAAGAAAACTCCATTCATCGGCATTACTCACCATTTTTCTCTGTTTCGAAATAAATCTATTCCTTTGATGAAAATTTTGCTTCTTTTATAAGATTACAAGGAACTCTTTCATTAGAAACATATTCTTGGGGTTGCTAATAAATATTTTTATAATTATGAGCATAATTGTTTTCATTATTTTTCTAAACTTTCTTTAATTAAACTGTGTGATCTAATTTGAGGATAATAGCTAAGAAATTACCCTAAGATTTTCATGAAATATAAACAAAAAGGTTTATCAAATATTTTTAACGTTTGTTATTGGTTTAATTTTTGTTAACATTAAAGACGTTTTATTTTCAGGTTTTTATGTAACTAGAAAAATCTAGTATCTTCATCAGTCCTAATTCCTCAGGCCTTATTTTGTCTGATTATAATTAGCAAAATCCATTACCAGATCATAGCAAAGATTGACAAAAATCTGTTGAGTCTCAAACCACTAACTTATATAATTAATTTTTTTTGTTGAAATTACAATAGTTTCGCTACTCAAAATTGTACATATATGAAACACTGTATGGGATTTATTACGAATTAATTATTAAAAATTAAACTGTAGTTTCGACAAACAGGTTTTTTTATTCAAATATTTTAAATCTATTATTTCATAAATATGACTTGCAGTTGAACTTGATATAGAGGCTAGTTTTCTTTTGGACAAATAAATATTTATGTATACATTTAATTTTATACCCGATAGGAATACGACTAAGATTAAGTACTATATCCCCAGTGGAAATGTAAAAATCAAAACGGAAATTAAAAAAACATAAAATACATTAATTTGAGGCATATTTTGTTATTGCTATTATCATGATACTTTTTTCTTTTATTGAATAAAATTCATGGCACTGATAAATCCTTTGACATATATTTGTTAAAAATCGGTACAGAAGTTCAGAAATGACAGTAGCACAAGCAAATGCAATACAGATTAATTTTCTTCCTTCTACAGTAGTAGGATAGAAATCAAAATTTCTCAGCAGAGGCTAAAGTCAGCCCAATTTTTTAAAACATCTTTAAAAATATAAAGGTTTTTCTTTGAAGAAGAACAGGTATTTATTTTTTAAGGAAGATTTCAAGATTAATCCATTCAAAATTTGAAAAAGAAAACAATGATTTTTTATTAACAAATTACGCATTCGTTAAGTTTTATCATTACATTTTCGTACTACGCATTAATATGAGCAAGCCAGTAAATTACTTTTTTTCAAGAACCCACGTGAAAAAAATTATACAATAGTTGTTATATATATACAATAGGTATTAAACTTTTTTTAAATTATTATTCGCTATCATAAACTCCCGTGTAAGCAAATGAATTGGTCTGAAAAAAATACTAAAATTTAAAAACAAAGAATCCACCTTTTTAAAACTTTAGAGATTTTCGACTAATCAAGGAAGTTTTCTATCACCTTTTCTTACAACATCTAAACAAATATATATGGAAAATTTCAGTTTCTACTTAATAAGTAAATGGGAGAATTTTAATCAGAGTTTGAGAGATATCAAAATATCACGTAAATTCAGCATTATATCAGTTTTTAATTAAATGTTTCCAAATCATTCGAAGAAATAACTTGAAAAAAAAATTAATGAAAAAATTGAATGAACTTCATGGTCTTAATGGTAGCTTTTCGGGAATAAACAAGTTTTCATACAATTTCTTAGTAACCAGTAAAATTTTTGTCTTAGTAATTTTGGGTCCGATTGTTTTATCGGCTTCGAAATGTAACCTCAATTATCTAACTTTATTAGTGGCATAATATACGGAAAGTAAGAAAAGTACCCTTAAACTAGGGAAAAAATGTAGAAATTTTTTATAAAATACTGGAGTTTAAATTTATTAAAATTTTCTAGGATCTATTAAAGCATACTCAAAAGATATAAGAAAATAATATAATATAAATTTAAGCCTTTTTATCAATTTTTTGAAGAGTATTCAAGGAAATTACTAAATTTAGAAAATTAATAATTGACTAATTTCCGTGTTGAATATCAATGTAGCAACTGATTTTGAGGAACTGACTTATTCTTTTTACATTCGGATAACAGTGATAAGGAAACTCAGTTTTCAGCGGTAATTACTACTGGTAGGGTAACATCCCAACAAGGGTTTACCTTTTGAAAACTTCTAGTCACACCATTTTTCATTTAACCTATTTGGGATTATTAAGTAAACTAAAGTTTCCTTAAAATCACCTTGAAAATAAGTAACCCAAAATTTAACTTTTAGTTATTCAAAAAATGGAAGCACGTCCGGTGTGTTGGTTGATGTAAGCTTTCTCATTTAAATTGCACATAATTTAAATTCATACATTACTTATGATGAAACTACTTACGAAATGATACTATTAATTTCAGCAGTATCAATTTAACTAAGGAAATATAGTTATCAGATTTAAATTTCCATTCTGAATCAATTTCAATTCGTATTTTAATCAGTCCTTAGAAGTTCTTAATATAATATCTATAGTAACTATAATAATATTTGGTTTACGCTAAATAAGATTTGTGTCGGTGGAGAGCTTTATAAATCGATAAATTGATGCCTATACAGAGATTTTGATGTTTGAACAAAAAAATAAAAATTTATCAATAAGGTAGTTTGGATATATCTATAAATATTTTAACTGTTTTTTATTTGGAATTAATAGAAAAAAATTAATGTTTTAAGTTTTATAAAAGATCCGAATTAACTGTTAATGCCATAACTAAATAAACAGAAAATCTAATTGATAATAATTTCAGTACAAGTCCATCTGTTTATTTTATTCCTTTTGTAGTGCAGATACATAAAGAAAATATGTGTTCTGATTTTTAAAACCAAAATTTAACATTATTAGCCAATTTATAAGAAAAAATTGATTTAAATCTTCACAGTAAATTTGTCAGTATTCTACTGACAAAGTCGAGTTTGTTTCATGAAATGAAATTTTAATTAACAATTGTAATAATAATAAATTTTATCTAGATTCCAGTATTTCTCTTTCCTTTGTGTTATAATGGTGAATGTCAGAGCACGAAATTATTCGCTTTAATTACACCGGTACTACATGCAGAAATACTACGTGTATTTATAAAGGTTGGCTGTCATCATAACATACCATTTACGTCAGCTAACATATTCTCCCAGTTATCCAAGTTACATATTTAAACAATGTGTATTATAAAATATTTAAATTACACAATAATATTGTACTGTGTTGGTAGTGTCTAAATTCTGTAAAGTAATTTTTCAACTTGATAATATATGACAGATCAAAAAGATGAAACAAAATGATACATTAGTTTCTCTGAAACTAGCAGTAATCTAACCAAATAACTTAGAGAGAGAGAGAGTGAGTAAGAGAGTGAGAGAGAGCGAGCGAGAGTGAGGGAGAGAGAGCTACTACAAACCGTAGTAAAGATAGGATAAAATATTTTACATACGTTAGACTGTGTTAAAATGAGTCATACTTATCATTATTTCAAAGCAAAGATATTACAGAAACTTATGAAATGAAAATATTTTCTCACCAGGATCAATTCCTAATCGCTACTCGCACTTCACACCCTCTCACATACTCTCTTACTCCCTCCCTCACACACACACACACACAAACACACCATTCATAATCTTTTCTATCTCTCACACTCACTCTATCTCTTTCTTTTTATACGTAATAATTAGTAAATATTTGAAAACAGCTAACTCGGTGAATGAAAATAAGTAAGTAGTACATCAACCGAAGGCAACCTAAGGCGAAGTGGTAACATCTTTGTCCTTTGTATGTTATATTATTACCGGACTCAAATTTTGAGTCAGATATAGAGCGTTGTTATATATGCATTCAATTCATTTAAACAAGTAAGCTAGCGTCATTAACGTTAACTGGCTTTAAAAAAACGAAATTTAACCACAAAAAAATTTAAATAAAATAGAAAAAACATAGAATATAATTAAAAAATAAAATTTTATTTATTGGTAATATGTATAATCTATTTAAACATTATCTTTTGTACCTAAGACATATCTAATCAATAATAATTAAAGGAAACAATTTAATTTTTTCCCATAGTATGACCACAATTTCATTTATTAATAGGAAGGAAACGTCTATTTGAAGTTCAAATACATATTTAATAATAAAAAAAAAATTATATATTTATTCTGCCTTTATTTGTTAATTGAACTGGTTAGAATGAAAAACAAATTTATCAACACATTAAAAATAATAAGTTAGTCGGTATGATTTCTTAAGTCTTTTTTAATTTCCCATACGAATGGTAAATATCAAAACGAAATAGTTAAAATCTGAATAATCAGTTAAAATTGACAATGAGTTAAAAAGCCAATAAGTCACATTTAATTATTTCAAAACAAGATCTGTTTCAGTCCTTAAAAGCGCGTTATTGATGATTACACTCGAGATGTTTATTGAGTATGAGACAAAAATATTTTTGTGATTTGAATCATTGGCTCTCAGTACATTTAAATAATTATATTACTGATAGTGTGTATATAACCCCTCTATTTTCAGTAGATAAAAAGAATTTGATCGGGGAAAATGTTCTGGAAATGTAGAACCTCTGCAGGCTAGAGACATATTAGATTTATCGAATGTGTTTTAATTTTAAATTAAATTAATAAACAACTAAGCACTGTATGTAATAAATTCTCGTTAGGTATAAATCAGATATATGATTTCATTTTCATTAAAATAATTTGAAGTTGTAATTATTTATTTCATAAAAATTAATATATTGCCCAAAATTTTTAAATGTTGTTTCGGAAATGGCTGGATGTCTATGAATTAAAAAAAAAAAAAAAAAAAAAAAAAAAAAAAAAAAAAAAAAAAAAAGTAACTACATGGCAATAAAAATCTAATGTGGAAATCACATGACTTCCTTGTACGACTATTAAATTACATATAACAATTTTAAACGTAAACACAATTTTATTTCACTAATAACTTTATTATTATTATTATTATTGAATTATTATTTATTGTAAAAAACATTTACAACAGAGGTTAATAATTATTAATAAATCAATATATTAAAATAAAAAAAAAAAGGAAATGAAGTATAATATGAACCGATGTGCCTTCCCCATATAAGATGAAAATAATTAATTAATTAAAATTTCATTTGGCTATAACTCTGGAACCAAAGAAAATAAGTACCACTTATGATATATAGTTGAAGAACTCTCAATGAGAGCTTATTACTGCAGTTAAGAAAAAATCCAGAATCCAAATTCTTTTGGATTTTGAAAATTTTTGGATATTTTGGTTCAGCCGATTCCAATCAAAAGGGGAGGTGCAAAGCTAGATGTTACAAAAATCCTAAATCCAAAATATCAACATACTACGGCTAATTGTTTTTGAATTGTGCGAGATACATACGTACGTACAGACGTTCCGCCGAAAGTAGTCAAAATGGATTCAGAGATGGCCGAAATGGATATTTCCGTTGAAATCTGAAATTTTTCGTGATCACAATACTTTACTTCGTTCAAGGAAGTAATAACGAAATCGTCCTTTAAAACGATTTTTTCTGTTTGATAAAAAAAATAAAAGTTTTTATTAGAGTTGCTTAATATTGTATATTGATACATGTTTTAATTGATAAAATCTTAAAATATTTGTATAAAATGTGTTAATACCTAAGAAAATATAATTATACAAATAGTTTTTCCAATAGAATTATAAAGATGGAGCCTCATTTGGAAACGAGCTTCATCAAAAAATAAAAAATAAATAGAAAAAATAGAGTATTCACAAAATGTGGTTTTAATTTTCATATAATCCGTTAATCTTTGTTCGCTTAAACATATCCAGATCTCTTTTAAAAACCCATCGGGTTGGTCTAGTGGTTAACGCGTCTTCCCATGTCAGCTGATTTGGAAGTCGAGAGTTACAGCGTTCAAGTCCTAGTAAAGCCAGTTATTTTTACACGGATTTGAATACTAGATCGTAGATACCGGTGTTCTTTGGTGGTTGGGTTTCAATTAACCACACATCTCAGGAATGGTCGAACTGAGAATGTACAACACTACACTTCATTTACACTCATACATATCATCCTCATTCATCCTCAGAAGAATTATCTAAACGTTAGTTACCGGAGGCTAAACAGGAAAAAGAAAGAAGTATGTTCATGGTTGGATTTAGCGGAGAAGTTCTAATACCTTCTTCTGTTCCCTATTTAAGCGCTGCAATCAGTGCAAGTGAGTCAGTTGAGTGAGTTAACGCATTTGAGCTGGTTCATACCGCTATCTCGTAACAACAGCAAAATCTAAAATTGATATTAGAACTTTTTTAGCACGAAAAGTATGTATCTACATTTTTTTTCATTTGAGTCGATGAGTTGCAAAACCATCTAATTAAAGCAACCTAATGTTCAGGAAATGGGAAGGCTGTTATATTTTTTTAATACTAGTGATTTTGATGTTGTCTTTATTATTGAAATTTTATGAAAAATCATGCAATACTAAATAAGAAATAATAGCAAGTATATTACTCTCCAATAATTGATTGAAAATTATAATTATAATTATAAATTATAATTAGCTATTTTTTTCAACAGTTTTGCTTAATTAGATGGTTTAGAATCTTGAAATGGTTGATTTTGCAACTATCTACTTCTGCTAGTTGCAAACAATAAAACAAATTTGTACAAAATATTAAAGATTTACTAAAAAATACCATCATTTGGAATAATAAAAAAAAAAAAATGTTAAAAGATCGATAGCTAATAAATAATGAATGGTTCAAAATTCATAGTCCAATTTTTATTTTGATCGTTCAATCACTACAAAAGTTATTACGTTAAATACAAAACGTTCTTAACAAAAGAATTTCTAATCTCAAACCAGAACCATGTTGGTTAACATTAATTTCAATCTGTACACAGCCACAGCCTGAAATATTTGACCATTTCACCAGTTTCTTTGTGTTTTTTCCTACTTATTCCACTAGTACACTTTTGTAAATTTAAAAAAAAATCGTTAATTAGATGGTTTTGAAACTCATCAATGGTCGAACTGTGGCTGTACAAGACTACACTTCATTTACACTCATACATATCATCCGCATTTATCCTCTGAAGTATTATCTGAACAGTAGTTACCGGAGGCTAAACAGGAAGAAGAAAGGAAAGATCTCTTTTAAAAGCTAAGCTGATTCACTGTAATCCAAGAGAATTAAATTTTTTATTTACAAAATCTACGTGATTAAATATTAAAAATTTAATTATTCAAGAACAATGGTTTATTATATAAACCAATATATATATATATATATCAAATAAGATCATATTACTGATTTCATTCGTTTAAATTCTATCTATAGTTAAAATGTATACATATTGTTAAAGTACATATTAATCTTCTCGCGTTACCGCGCATATCATAAAATATATTAAATACCCTTGATTACGATAACTTTTCCTGAAGAGAAAGAATCTCTTAATTAAAAAAATTTCTGATTATCAACCTATCTAAGGAATTTAATTTTTGTAAATTCGAACGTAAAGAGTTGGTTTAAGTACCGAAACCTAATACTCAGCTTAATTCTAATTAATCCTCTTACTCTTGTACGTACGGACTTGAAAACATTAATACTATTATTATTTTTTTTGTATAAATAACGCGGTTTATGTAATATTAATTATTGTTGGAAATATCCTAAAATATTGTGTTTTTTTTCTTCTAATCAGATTTTGTGATTATAAAAACTGAATACCGTAGTTGCTGGAGTCAGTTGAAGTGTATTTAAAAATTGTTTAAACAACATTACGTAAATTTATAATCGTTTATTTACAAAAAATCAATAAATAAAATAAAATTAATTATAATTGTAATATAAATAATATTTAGTCATTATTTGAGAAAATTAAAATTTTACGCTCTACGTAAATGTTGTAATAGTTAACCAGAATTATTGCCAGCTTCGTGTTTACGGTAAACAATATATTATTCATAGTTTCACCGATGACAAGCAAAGAGCATTATTCTTAAAATCGATTTCCATATTTATTATTGGAATTGTAAATAAATTAATAAATAATGCTTGTTCATAAAAATATTAATTTAACAAAAAACATTTGCTTTCAATTTATAAATTGAAAAAAAAAGTAATCCAGCTGAAGTGTTGTTGATTGAACCTTCTCATTATCTGTATAGAGTTTAAATTGTAATCATTTAAATGATGAGGAAAATAATATAATACGACTGAGATCTTAATTGTTTATTTACTTCCTTATGAAATAATTAAGGAGATTAAATAATTTCAAATGAATTTGCTGATCTACAAAAAAAATAAAAAAATATAGTGGTAATATATTCTTTTATTTAATGTTTATATGTAAATCGTGTGCTAAGATACTCAGTCTTACGACAATAAAAAATATTTTAAAAGAAAGTTAAATCTCTATGATTATCTATGACGTCTCTGAGACAGTCGCTTGTAACATACCCTTTTCAATTACAAGATATAATTTAAAATTCCTAATAGTTCCAATTTACTTTAAAATCCTCATTCTATTTGCTCTTTCCTGCTCTGTCTTTTTGAAACTTTACTGATCTTTCCAGCACTGTTTTAATCAAAGCTTTTCCACTGATGTTATATCCCAGACAGTTACTTTCCTACAGTAGAAGTGTTCTGATTACTTTTCTGTTCTAGTTCATTTTTTCATTACATCATTTTTCACTATCTATCCATTTAGTTTTTACACAAATTTCTTCCTTTCAAACATTTCAAATGGATTCTTTCTTTTAACTCCCTTTAGTGTTCATGCTTTTTATTCATACTCAAGTTTATTTCAAAATATTTCACTAGACATTTCTTCACCTATAACTCCATCCTTAACAGACGTTAGTGTATTTGTAACAAAGAAGAAAATTATTAATAAACAATAGGAATCATAATAAAGTTACTATACAAAAAAAAATTGTAAGGATAAAACCACTTTCATGACGCATGTAATATGAAACACCGGGAACTGTAAGTTGGAGAAGATTACGATTATACATGAAAGTATTAACTTGTTCTCGATTTAGTGCTTTAAAAGAAGGAATTCTTGTTTCCTAAAGTGGTTTTGTAAAAAGAAACATCAGTTGTATGTAAGACATATTACTGAAAATGTGAAGCAATTATGAAAAATTAAAAATTACTACCGAATTCAAGGAATTTAGATAAAATAAAACGTTTTAAGAGACTTAAATCATTCAGGACGTCACTGGTTCAGTCCATATATTCATTCAGTTAGGCTACATGTTTTTTTTTTAAATTTGTAATTAAGTCATGCTCATTTTCAAATGTACCGATTTCAATAATTTATTTTTTAAATTAAGTACCATTAAAATTCCGGAAGAACGTTCTTTTTTTTATATTACTTAAGCTGAAAAGTATATGTTTGGAGTATCGCTTTATATGGAAGTGAAACTTGGACGATTGGAGTACCCGAGAAGAAAAGATTAGAAGCTTTTGAAATGCGGTGCTATAGAAGAATGTTAAAAATCAGATGGGTGGATAAAGTGACAAATGAAGTGGTATTGCGGCAAATAGATGAAGAAAGAAGCATTTGGAAAAATATAGTTAAAAGAAGAGACAGAATTATAGGCCACATACTAAGGCATCCTGGAATAGTCGCTCTAATATTGGAAGGACAGGTAGAAGGAAAAAATTGTGTAGGTAGGCCACGTTTGGAATATGTAAAACAAATTGTTAGGGATGTAGGATGTAGGGGGTATATCGAAATCAAACTACTAGCACTAGATAGGGAATCTTAGAGAGCTGCATCAAGCCAGTCAAATGAATGAAGGCAAAAAAAAAAAAAACTGAAAAGATTTTAACCAAAAAATGTTTTTTCTTTGTAGGAAAAAAAATATTCTTCGATTTTGTTGGTTAGTAATAAATTATAATAGTTATAAATTATAATTTGCGAAAAATTCAATAAAAAATTATTTGGAAAAATGACGGTTAATTCATATTCCTGTGCTTCTAGAGAAATTTAGCACACAGTAAAATAACAGTCTTTTCACGACATTTATCTTTTTGCTTGCTTTTCGTGGTTTCCCAATGACTACTTTTCAAATAGAATGTAGTAATAAAATAGAACTCTACATTTTAAAAATAAACGTAAAACTAAAAAATAGAATAAAGAAACATTTATTCATTCTTATTTAACTTTGAAAAGACACTAAAAATTTAAATTTCAGTTTCTCTGATCGTCGTTCTTTAGTAATTGATAGTTTTTTTTTGTCTTCAGTCATTTGACTGGTTTGATGCAGCTGTCCAAGATTCCTTATCTAGTGCTAGTCGTTTCATTTCAGTATACCCTCTACCTCCTACATCCCTAACAATTTACATATTCCAAACGTGGCCTGCCTACACAATTTTTTTCTTCTACCTGTCCTTCCAATATCAAAGCGATTATTCCAGGATGCCTTAGTATGTGGCCTATAAGTCTGTCTCTTCTTTTAACTATATTTTTCCAAATCCTTCTTTCTTCATCTATTTGCCGCAATACCTCTTCATTTGTCACTTTATCCACCCATCTGATTTTTAACATTCTCCTATAGCACCGCATTTCAAAAGCTTCTAATCTTTTCTTCTCAGATACTCCGATCGTCCAAGTTTCACTTCCATATAAAGCGACACTCCAAACATACACTTTCAAAAATCTTTTCCTGACATTTAAATTAATTTTTTGATGTAAGCAAATTATATTTTTTACTGAAGGCTCGTTTAGCTTGTGCTATTCGGCATTTTATATCGCTCCTGCTTCGTCCATCTTTAGTAATTCTACTTCCCAAATAACAAAATTCTTCTACCTCCATAATCTTTTCTCCTCCTATTTTCACATTCAGTGGTCCATCTTTGTTATTTCTACTACATTTCATTACTTTTGTTTTGTTTTTGTTTATTTTCATGCGATAGTTCTTGCGTAGGACTTCATCTATGCCGTTCATTGTTTCTTCTAAATCCTTTTTACTCTCGGCTAGAATTACTATATCGTCAGCAAATCGTAGCATCTTTATCTTTTCACCTTACTCACTGTTACTCCGAATCTAAATTGTTGTTTAACATCATTAACCGCTAGTTCCATGTAAAGATTAAAAAGTAACGGAGATAGAGAACATCCTTGTCGGACTTCCTTTCTTATTACGGCTTCTTTCTTATATTCTTCAATTGTTACTGTTGCTGTTTGGTTCCTGTACATGTTAGCAATTGTTCATCTATCTCTGTATTTGAACCCGAATTTTTTTTGAAATGCTGAACATTTTATTCCAGTATACGTTATCGAATGCCTTTTCTAGGTCTATAAACGCCAAGTATGTCGGTTTGTTTTCCTTTAATCTTCCTTCTACTATTAATCTGAGGCCTAAAATTGCCTCCCTTGTCCCTATACTTTTCCTGAAACCAAATTGGTCTTCTCCTAACACTTCCTCCACTCTCCTCTCAATTCTTCTGTATAGAATTCTAGTTAAGATTTTTGATGCATGACTAGTTAAACTAATTGTTCTGTGTTCTTCACAATAAATTGTTAGTAAATTTATTTATTTTTATTTTAACGCAGTCAATGAAAATAAGAAAAAAACGGAAATTTAAAAACCGACTTAGAAATAATTACTTTAAAAGTTGTATTTAGTGAATTTTTTATATTATTTTTCTTAAAAGTATATTTTTTTTGCAAACAGTTAAAAAAATAGAAAAAATCACTGTATATAATAACGGATATAATCTCCAAAACACCCAAAATATGAGAAACCAGTGAAATTATAAACGTAGGAAAAAATTACACAGAAACTACGCAGACTACTATCGACTTTACTTTCCAGTATGCGGAACCGTATATTATATTTTTTATTTAAAAAATAAACAAAATTTCAAATATGCTCAACCACTCTGGAGGGGAAGCGTCTTGGCCTTTCATCCGGAGGTTCCGGGTTCGAATCCTAGTCAAGGATGGCATTCTTTATATATTAAGTACAACTAACGCTATTTAAAGCCTTACAAAGTGGGAGAAGTGCAAGTACAGTTAGTTATGAAAATGGAGTATATATATTAAAACTATGGCATATTTAACACGTTAAAAATTTACATTTTAATATTCCCCCGCACTAGCTTCTTTGTTAGCTTCTGTGATGAATTAATTGATCAGTAAAAATAAATTAAAAAAAAAAAAAAAAATTATTTAGACGATGTTGTTTTTATTAAAGAAAGAATAAAAGAGAATAAACCGTTGCCTCTTCCTCTATTACTGACTGGTAAGGATTAAATGTAAATAACAGAAAAGGATGTAAGGCTCATAAGAAGAACGTACTCCTTTTTTATGAAGACGGTGAAAAAGGAATTTAGAAATTAAATTAATCTCAAAATAATTTCTGGAGACTGACATTTTTGTTGTAAAGGATAAATATATAACGGAGAATCCTTTTTGATCTGTGACTGGATAAACTTTGTTCTATTCCACTGATTGTCAGATTAATGCAATATTAAAGAAGTCTCCTTTTCCAGTTATACTATGGCAGCAGCTTTCTCGGTTTGCTGTATGGCTGCTGCATCACTTATTAAATTATAGAGCACATGTAGCGTATTACGTCATTTGAAATCCAGAGTATAATACACAGTCATAATGATGGCCTAGGGAAAATAATGAGCAAAACGATTAGCTTTAAAATACGTTATAACTTGTCTTCGGTCTGGCATTAAATTAATGACATTTGGTTATTAATATCATTAGGTTACTGTTCTTTTACGATTAGCTTCAGTCAAATTTCCCGAAAATTATTTTTTTTTACTTCTCTGCCAAAAATTTCCCTGTAATTAGAAAATTTAGAAGTAACTATCATTTGAAAACGGTAATTCTTTGGCATATAATTTTTACCATTTTTTTAGGTAGCATGCTGAATTTAAGAATACTACATGATCATCCTCTACCTCCAATTTTTTCCGTGGATAGGAAGTTTTGTAAAAATATTTTTCTAATGGTTTGAAGTATATATTACATCTATCTTTCTTGATTTAAGTTATTATCTTATTTAAAGTACGAGGGATATCTCTAAAGTAGAGACCGCTGGGAAATTTCTTTCCATAAGTTTGGCGAAAATGTGTCGTTCAGGGCCACGCTAGTAATGTACACAACGCATTGTTATACATGAGTTGTCGCGTTGTAGTATCTTTCATTACGTGTGAGTTATATATAAATGAAAAGAAAAATCAATGTTGCCACCGACTGTAAAATACGTTGCTGTCATACGTTATTTAAACCATATAAATGTTAAGCCGGCTGTAATTAATAGGCCGTAATTAATAGGTGTACGGTGATAATGTAATGAATGAAAGAAATGTCCAAAAATGGTGTGAAAGTTTTAGAAATACCAAAATTAATGTGCACAATGAAGAACGTTCTGGGAATCGCTTAACAACCACAGATAACTTAAAGAAAAGCGTCGATGATGAAATCAGAAAAGATCATCGCACAACGATTTCCAACCTGGCCGTTATTTTTCCTTATATTCCAAGAGCTGTTATCGATCGCATTTTTCATATCCATTTGGGCTTCAAAAAGGTTTGTGCACGTTTGGTGTTGCACGTCTGAAGGGAACGTCACAAAAAATCCGAATTTGATCTGCTTTGGAATTTTTAATAGGCTACAAACAAAAAGGTGGTGAGTTCCTTAATTCAATTGTTACCAGTGATGAAAGATGGATTTCGTATTACACGCCAGAAAGAAAACTTAATCAAATGAGTGGTGTCATTCTCAATCACCAACCAGACCGACAAAGGTCAAGCGACAGCCATTTGGACGCAAAGTGATGGCCACAGTCTTTTGGGATTGGTTTGGCATACCGGTGATTTATTTCACGCCACATGGCACAATTATAAATGCAGAAGCCAACTGCAAGACTTTACGTAAGTAACGGCGCGCCACTCAAAATCGGCGACGTGGGCGGCTGACCGATGGCGTCGTCCTGCTGCACGGTAATGCACGTTCACATGTTGCGGATCCGACACGTGATTTACTGAGAGAACATTGGAGTGGGAAATTTACGATCATCCACTCGTCCTTAGCTCCTTCTGATTACCATTTGTTTGGGAAATTGAAAGAATTTTTGAGTGGTAAGCAATTCGCGGGTGACGATGAGCTTAAAAATGCTGAAAATCAGTGGCTAAATGGACTGGCGGCAGAAGAATACGACGGGGTATATTGAAGCTGGTGTATTGCTACGATAAATATCTTAATTCCTGTGGGGATTATATAGAGAAGTATTATAAGGTTTGTAGTTTAAGAGAAATGAAAAATATTTATAAAGTTTTCAGGGTAAATTGTTTTACAATGATGCGGTCTTTACTTTATAGATAATCTCTCGTATATTAGAGGCATTTACGAGACATTAGAGGCATACTCGTATTTGATCGTATTGAGACAATTTTATTTGTAGGTTTCAGTAGTAAATATTGTTTTACTCTTTGAATTAGTATCTCATAAAACGACAATAGTCGTTTGAATTTGTTACTCTAACTCCAAAAACTATTAGAAATAATCAAATTGTTCCTTAAGTATTTATTAATTGTCAATTAATATCTTTTATTGTATTATATCTTTGTTTTTTTATTAATATTTTCTTAAATAAGCTATTCTTTCAATGCTGACAGATAATAATTTTTGATAATCAAAATAACCATTTAATTTTAGACTTTAAGTAAAAGTTTGTTGTCGATTTTTAAGCGTTTTCTTGTTTAATCAATTTATTTCAATAACTTTTATTTTATTTTCTATTGTAATCTCTTTGTAATCTCCTAATGTGTAATCTCTTCAACTTTTGAACAACAAGCAACCCCATGGCCCACTGAGTTGAGGATAATATGTTTGACATGTAGTTTTCTAAAGACTCAGGCTAACATTACTGAAATTTGTAGTTAATTGAACTCCAACTAACAAAGTACACCGGTATCTACTGTCTTGTATTAAAACCCGTACAAAGGTAACATAATTCTATTAGGAATTGAACATCAGAACCTTGGATTTTGAAAATCAACTGTTAAAATGTCGCTGTTTTACAGCGTTCAGTAACTTTAGCGTAGCTTTTTATTTGAATTTCAAATTCAATTATTACTATTTATTGCTGAAATTTGATGGAATATTAAAATAGGTATACATAATTATAAATACTGAAATCAAACAATTAAGTCAATTCCGTGTTTTATTTACGTAGCTGAATTTAATTGTTGAATCATTTTTTTTTATAATAGAATACTATTACTAGCAATTGGGGTTTTAAACTTTTTAAAGCTCTGAAGAGGTAAAGCATTTTTCTATCGTTTTTTAATTAATAGCATTAATAACGTTCCTTTATTAACAGAATAAATTTAATCTCAAAAATTTAAATAGATATTCTGTTTTAGGAAGACAGTAACTTCTACTTTTAACGAAGAAATTCAGATAAAATAAGCTGACATACGGAGAACTTTTATACCGAAAATAAGACGGTAAGGTTAAAACATTTTCAGACTAAGAATTAAAAACAAAGCCTTGAAAATATATTTGAGGAAGGTACTGCTTATTGTATTAGAAGAGTAACCAGAACACTTAAAAGTGGGTTTCCACCAGTAATGAAATCTTGAGAAACTCAATTTTATACGAAGACACACCTGTATCTCATCTCTGAATATTTTATAACCGTAATATTTTTATATTGAGACTGAGTAGGCTAAATTTTAAGAAAGTTAAAAATTTTTGACCAAATAATTTACGTGTAGAGGTAAATTCAAAATAATGAAATTCTGTAGAGAAATCGCACTATATAATTTACGCTAATTTGATTAAACTTCTAAGCATTTGCTTACAGAAAAGAAATGGCTTCAGGAAAGAGTTAATTTAATAATTAATACTTCCCGTTTTAAATGAGATAAATATATCTCTCCGTTAGAAAATAAGAATTTGTATCTACTCAAAAATTTAGAGCTATTCTCACACTCTTAGAAAAATAGGAGATATATAAGAAAAACTTTTAGGATGAAATTTTGGATGTTTCAATATAATGTCACTAATAACCGTCTTTTCTAATTAAGAACAAGTTATTACTTACAGAAATTAAAATATGTAGTAGATGCTGTTATTAAGTACTTTATATTTTATACTGTTATATCAGTAGATTTTACTTTGTTTTATTTTAAGAAGTTCTTTTTAAGTAGTTGAGAGTTTAAGATGTTCTCAGCAACATCGTTATAAAAATCAATCACTGCCTACGACAAAAATGTGCTGGGAGATCTGCTCCTTAAAGTAATCAAAATCTAATTAAGTCTACTCTGAATTTAGCGAAAACACCAAACAACATTACAAAAGCCCTTCATTAAAAAAAAAATAAATAAATAAATAAAAAATGGCTCCACTGCTTTTATTAATTGCTTAATTCAATAGGCTTTTATTTTTTATTTATATTTTTTTAATACGAAGTTTAAAATACGCTGTGGATTCAATGTATCAAAAAAAAACATAAAAATTAATCAATTAATATTAAATTGATGTAAATGAATTTAATCTTTTGAATAGAGATAATAAATTATGTAAATATTCAATAAAAAAATTTGAAAAATGGATAAATTATAATTTAAACAAGTATTAGAAGTTTGAAAATGATAAATATTAACCAATATTTTACAATTTCATATACTCAATTTTACTTACATACTGATGTAGAATATAATGGACTCTCAGCTCACCTGAAACAAAATACATTTCTTTAGAATAAAAAAGAATATATTTATATGTACATCTGATATCAATATATTTTTATTAATTTTTCAAAACAAATTTTCCACTTATAATCTTATTAATTTCTGTAATATTGTGATTATTTTTCATACGAATTTTTCATCCCTTGAGTATTTTTAGTCCAGGGTAATCCACATTTTCACTAAAGAAGACACAAACCTTGTTATAAAAAAAATCAGAAATACATTTTTGGATTTTTCTTTAAGTTTAATTTTTTTATATTAGCGACAAATTAAAGGTCTAGTATGATTCATGTTTTTTATTTTTAAAAATTCCTGTAATTAATAATTTAAAATTAGTTTTTTTGTTTATTATTGTTTTTTTTATTTAATAGAAAAAATTGGATAAACGATGTTACAGATTGAAATTTTTATTTTTTGTAATTTGACTAGGAATTAATTAAAATGTGGGACATAATGAACAAGAGAGGCTACTACCTCAAACACTTAATACAGACTATAAAAAGTTTTTATTTTAATGCAAGGATTGTGTCAGCTATAGAGATTCCCATTAAACAAGGGGTACATCAGGGCTACAATATATCTTCCACTCTTTTCAATATATATATATATATATATATATATATATATATATATATATATCAGTGATATTGAAAGTAAATGGAAACTGAGAATATACTCTGGGATTGATTCGGGAGATGGGACTTATTTGAATACAATGCTTTTCGCCGACGACCAAGTAACAATTCAACAGAGCGAGATTGAACTTCAGAGGCGGTATTCCAATCGCAGCAGATTAGCGCGGCTTACAACATGATCATTTCCATAACAATAACAAAAAGTTTGGCTTTCTTGAGAAAATACCCAGTGCGCACAAAAATCACAATAAATGATAAAATCATAGAGCAAGTTTTGCATTTTCGATACCTTGGATGCGGCATCACTTTACAATGTAGATCATGATATTGACCAGCTGACAAAGTTTCAGATATTGTGCGGATGTATTCGACAAATGCTCTAAAAGAAAACGAAAAAAAGATGAGATTAATTTTTTACAAGGTGATGGCCGTATCAACGCTATATTATATGCTTCAGAGATGTGAGTGAAAACCAAAAACATTTATGTAGGATAAAGGCGTCAGAAATGAGGTTTTTGAGATCAGTAAAAGGCTGTACGAGATTGAATAGGATCTACAATGAAGAGGTCTACAGGGAATTAAACATTTTTAAAATGGAAAAATAAGACTAAAGAAAATAGAAATGTTTAACCCATTTAGATAGAATGTCCTATGAACGTATACCCAAGGAGGTATGGAGATACAAACCGATGAGTTAGAGAGGTGTAGGCAGACAAAGGAAGCGATGGTAATAAACCGTCTCAAGGATATATTTTTTTTCATTAATCAGTCAATAATGAATGAATAATAATAAGTATATATGTAAACCAGCAATGCAAAATTTCATAAATATGAATTTTTAATTGTATAAATGTAGAATTTCTTTGAGATTGGAACAGGCGATTCACCTATAAAAGTTCGCCCTTCCTTAAATTTTGTTTATGAGTATGTATGTATATTTATTGGTTTATACTAATTCTCTTAATGTAAATTTTTGTCATCTAGCCAAAATAAGCGATACGTGGACAATTTGAGTGGGAGTTTACAGTGATTTAAATATCTCTGTGCTAACATTACTCTTTCTATTCGAATTATTTTAACTATGACAATAATAATTGTTTGTATTTTTACTTTATTATTTTAATATAATTTTGGAAAAAAATCGTTTTGTAGAGTTTTCGTGTGGAATTTTTTTTTGTTGCCGATTAGTATTTATTATCGTTTTTAATTATTTTATTTTTGTGATTTTATTTTATTCTCTTTTATATTTACATTGCTAACATGTACAGGAACCAAACAGCAACAGTAACAATTGAAGAACATAAGAAAGAAGCCGTAATAAGAAAGGGAGTCCGACAAGGATGTTCCCTATCTCCGTTACTTTTTAATCTTTACATGGAACTAGCAGTTAATGATGTTAAAGAACAATTTAGATTCGGAGTAACAGTGCAAGGTGAAAAGATAAAGATGCTACGATTTTCTGATGATATTGTAATTCTAGCCGAGAGTAAAAAGGATTTAGAAGAAACAATGAACGACATAGATGAAGTCCTACGCAAGAACTATCGCATGAAAATAAACAAGTACAAAACAAAAGTAATGAAATGTAGTAGAAATAACAAAGATGGACTACTGAATGTGAAAATAGGAGGAGAAAAGGTTATGGAGGTAGAAGAATTTTGTTATTTGGGAAGTAGAATTACTAAACATGGACGAAGCAGGAGAGATATAAAATGCCGAATAGCACAAGCTAAACGACCCTTCAGTAAGAAATATAATCTGTTTACACCAAAAATTAATTTAAATATCAGGAAAAGATTTTTGAAAGTGTATCTTTGGAGTATCGATTTATATGGAAGTGAAACTTGGACGATCGGAGTATCTGAGAAGAAAAGATTAGAAGCTTTTGAAATGCGGTGCTATAGGAGAATGTTAAAAATCAGATGGGCGGATAAAGTGACAAATGAAGAGGTATTGCGGCAAATAGATGAAGAAAGAAGCATTTGGAAAAATATAGTTAAAAGAAGAGACAGAATTATAGGTCACATACTAAGGCATCCTGGAATAGTCGCTTTAATATTGCAAGGACAGGTAGAAGGAAAAAATTGTGTAGGCAGGCCACTTTTGAATATGTAAAAGAAATTGTCAGGGATGTTGGATGTAGAGGGTATACTGAAATGAAACGACTAGCACTAGATAGGGAATCTTGGAGAGCTGAATCAAACCATTCAAATGACTGAAGACAAAAAAAATATATATATTTACAATCTCCATAGTATCTACGCATAATTACTGTGTAAATCTTGAAATGTTCATCTTTTTTAAAATTAAAATTTTTTCTGAATGATTTTTTTAAGGTCATATTTATAATAATCGTACAATATACAATAAACAGTAACTATTTAATGAGACAGTTGCTGAACGTTAAACTTCTTGATATTAACTGGAAGTAATAAATGAGATTATCATCAGCAAACATAATGCTTATGGTAATAATAAAATGACATGATTAAGCTTGTCCATAGCATTCAAACTTGAATGGATATCTGGTCAAACTTGGCTCTTAAAATTTTATTTCAATGAAATTTTTGATTAAATTTAAAACAAGAGAGCAAATGAAAAAAAAAATTTAGTTACAAAAGTGGTGAGTATGAAATAAAAAAAAAAAAAAAAAGATTAAATTATATACTTCTTTTTTTGAAATATTATTTTGTCACTTTAAAATTCGGTTTATATAATTTACTATTATGCGAAGAAATGGTGTAAAAGAATTTTGTTAAAAAAACATGAGTGGTAACCTTGAACCGATATTAAAAAAAAACAAAACAAAGAAAAAAGGTTTAGGGAAAAATTGAAACGTATACGAGCTTTAATTATAATTTCAGTTAATTTCTATAATACTTAAATTAAGCTGTAACAACTACAGAAAATATTTATATATTTAAATATATATTTAAATAATATATATTCTTATATATATTATATATTATATATATATATATTTAAATATTTAATATTTATATTTTATATAAATATTAAATAATAAATAAATATTTTAGTTCTCGAAAAAAGGGGGCTGAATGAAATCCGTACTTAAAATGTCAGTTTTTTGAGACTTTATTTTCCAAGATTGAAAATCTAACGGTTTCTAGCAGTAATGTAGACGATATTAGAACTTTTTTTAAAAACGGATACCACGTACTCTACTTAAGAAAGTAATTTTTTTTTTATTATTTCGGATACTTTATTCGTTTTTTAAATTATGAATGTTATTAAAAATGTTATATGAGATAGCCGTCGAATAAAAGACTCAAATGGGCCCCAAGTTTTTTGACGAAAAATTTTAATTTTATTTTAGGTGTTATACTCTAAATACAGTATAATTTTGATCATAAAAACATCATTTGGTTGAGAGGATCAACAATTTGTTATCTCGATTTTTGATTTTATTCTCAATTATAGTTCTGATACTAAATAATTTTTAATGTAAAAAATCATTCGATTAAGTGAGCCAAATAGGACTCAAACGTTTTTACTGAAGATTTGGAACTTTTTCATAATAGTACTGATAATTATGTTATTTATACTTAAAACACCTGTGACGAATTTGAAATAAAAATCAGTTAAGGGCAAAGCCAGGAAAGTTATGAAATATATATATAATATATATAAGAAATATAATTTCTTTATATATATATTTTTTTATATACAAGCTTTGTAAAACTCAGAAACTTTAAATAAATTTAAGAAACTAGGAAATATGTGCTATTACAAGCAGCACAACAAATTTATTATTTTAATTAGGGCAAATTCAAAGTTCAAGCCAATTAAGAAAGTCAGATTTACACATGCAAACATCTTCAGCAGAAATTGAAGGTACAGACAAAATATATGAGATAGTTAATTTAAGACTAATGTGTAACAGAATGCCATAGTAAGAAAGGTACGAAAAGGGAAAGCATTAGTAACCACAGACTAGGTAGCTGAAATGAATGAGGAACTAGGTTACTAGAAATTTTCATTGAAAATGCACGGAGATTGCAAACACGTTAATTAACAATTACCAAGAAATAATAATTAGTGAGAAAAGGGATGGAATGTAATGCAAAAGTGCCGGAGTTTCACAAATTCTCCCTTCAAATCGCAGAACCTGGACAGTGTCCCTTTCTAAACCACTGGGTTTGTCTAGTGGTGAACGCGTCTTCCCAAATCAGCTGATTTGGAAGCTGAGAGTTCCAGCGTTCAAGTCCTAGTAAAGCCAGTTATTTTTACACGGATTTGAATACTAGATCATGGATACCAGTGTTCTTTGGTGGTTGGGTTTCAATTAACCACACATCTCAGGAATAGTCGAACTGAGAATGTACAAGACTACACTTCATTTACACTCATACATATCATCCTCATTCATTCTCTGAAGTATTATCTAAATGGTAGTTACCGGAGGCTAAACAGGAAAAAAAAGAGAGAGTGTCCCTTTCTGCTATATGATTCTGTAATCGGGCGTGTTTAAGGGTTTATTTTTAATGACGGGTCTAAGTTTTAAGTTTTATTATATTTTATGGACGGATTTATGATTAGCATTCCATTTCCGTTTGTACCAGCGTTTTCAAACCCATTTTTGGGTCCGATCGCGGGAGGCTAGGCTTTTAAAACCTGTGTCCCCGACGTAATTCCCCTTCAGACCGTCCGCTGAAGTCCTTTTGGTGCATGCGTTTCATAGGCTAACAGGAATACGCGACAAAGGGGAAAATGGGTAATGGTAATTTAGTAATATTAAAAAATGATTATAGTAAGAAAATTTAGTAACGGTGAAGCTAAAAATTTACAAAATTAAAAAAAGAAAAAGATAAAGCTTATAGATGGTAGACAGTTAGGCTAAAGAGAATGATGTAAAATTTACCGTTTTAATAAACCATATATTCTTGCCTGATTGTTACTGCAAGAGAAGCCACATTTAATGACGAATGGCTAAAAATAACACTGACAATAGTTAAAAGAAGAGCGAAGACTTCAGATAGAAGAGGAATAGTAGGTAGAGATCAAGGCATGGCAACAAATATACAACTGACGGATGAACATACGAAGTGCAAAAAATGCAGAATAAGATGAATTTTATTGAATCGACTGAATATGAATTTAGAAACTGAAAATTCTCAAATAATGGCTGTTTGAAGATATGTACAAATGGTTGGTAATGAAGTATAAAAAATATTATAATTGAAGCAGTAAATGTAACAAGAGGAAAAATAAATTTTCATTGAATAGAAAATTAAAAAAATAAAACTTTGATATATTAAGACCAGAATTGATAACAATAAACGGTGAGACTGGTTTTCATACAAATACAGGAAAGAGCTTACTGGAAACATTACACCATAGAAGAACTGTACAAGAAACAAGGATTATCTGATAAAGATAATCATCAATTTAATCGACAATGACGTAAAGGAAGAAATATCACGATCTAAATTTGATAGCGCACTAAAAGATTTAATCAAGGCAGAAGCAAGATTGATGACATTTCATCATAATTACCATTTATTCTCTAGTAAATTTTAAACGGAATGAACTTTGTACCTTTATTTGGATTATTTTACTAGCCTATAAAAAAAACATCAGATTTTTAAAATAATGAAATTCTAGTCTTAGAAAAAGTATGAAAATATTTATGTAAAAACTACTGAATCAGTTTTAATCTCGTTGTTAAGGCTTCTATCAGACGAATGCAATGTGTAGTTGAGGGATGTATTATATGAAGATAAGTTCGGGTTTACAAAGTGAACGGGCAGAGACATTCTGAACAAAGCATAAGATAGAATATTCTGGCCCTCAGGTTAATTAATTAATTAATTAAATTGAAGTCGCCCTAAAAAAATTTAAAGTCGTGCATATGGCCTTGAAAAATTTTAGAAGGCATTTGATTACGTAGAATGTTAAAAGAAAAGTTTATCATTTAAAAAAAATAATTTGGAAGAAATATATTAAAAGAAGACTTAATACAGACGCAGAATATTTTTATGTATTAAGTAAAATCATTAAGAATTGGCAAAGTAATAGACATCAAAAAATATATCGGCCACAATCAAGGAAAGATTTCATTGGAAAAATGAGGCCTGTTAGTAAAAAGTAAAGAAATAATAGAAATCAAATCATGCAAATATTTTTACAAATTGTAGTAGATATATGTATAGACGCAATTATTATAGAAAAATTATAAAAAAGGCCGGAAGAAGAAGGACAGGAATAAAGTATATGAGACTGAATGTTATAAAGAAACTAAGTTAATAAACGAAGTATTCAGACATACGGTAGTTAATTTTCTGAAAGAGAGACGTGAATAGAAAAAAGAAAGAGAGATGTGAAAACAAAAAATAATAAAGAAAGGTAAATATTGTAATAAAGAAAACATATAATTTAGATAATTTAAACTAAAGAATTAGTAAATATATTGACGTTAAAAGATCAGCAGAGAAAATAAAGTAATGGGTAATTGTACGAAATAAATTATTCGACTGAGAAAGTTTTATTCAAACATATACTGGTAAATTATACATTAAAATACAGCAGAGAAGACCTTAAAAATTTCCTAATAAAACAAATGTTTCTTTACGTATAAACAGTGTCCGGGCTAAAGATATCTAAAAATAATGGTCTACATTTAAAAAACCAGTCATCATAATCATTTAAATGTAGGCTCAATCGACAGGAAATATCTCCAAAGTTTATTCTGTATATTCTCGTTGACAACGGAATACGTATGTGCACAGGCAAGCCGGCTCATAATGCAATTGTATTAAGTCGAGATGTGGACTCCACAACAGAAGGTTCGCACCGAACCAAAGCACGCACCGTGCTTTGGTTAGCGAAGTTTCTATCAGTTACGCGTGTTCAATGGCGGGTGCGAACTGAATGGAATAGCTATTCTCCTACATCCAAATCTATTCGTACTGATTGAACCTTTTCTAACAAAAGCACGCACTGAACCTTCTTATGAGACCTCTTGTGGGGTCCACATCTTAACTGATTACTACTGACTACAATTGCATTGTGAGTCGGCTTTCCTGCGCTTGCGTATTTTTCGTTGACCTTGAGTTCTCAAGGTCAACGTATATTCGGAACAAATCTTGGGACATTTGTCGTCGATTGAGCCTACGTTTGACTGGTTTTCTAAATATATGCCATTAGTTTTAAATACCTTTAGCTCTGACACTGTATTTTAAATGTTAAAAAAATTATTCATTAACGTATTGCACAATGTAGAAAACAAGACCGAACAAATATAATTAAAATCAAAATGTTAGGTTGTTAGTTTATAATATAGCCTCATAATGAAACATGACCGATACTTTTAATATTAAGCAGTATTTTGGAGCTGTACGAGAACCAAATGACACGTAACATGAAGTATCAAACTGAATGAGTGGTACTTGTTGTAAATAGCCGCTGTGAATTTTCATTACATTTAGAATCTCTCTCTATGTTATCACTGTTCACTTATTTTGACAAAAACATCATGACCCTGTTGATGGCTAATGTAATTTCATATGACGCATTTAAACGTTTTGTACAAATATTTAACAGCTATTTTATTACCTTATAGATTATTATTATTATTATTATTATTATTATTATTATTTTAATGAAAAGTAAGATCATTTCAGTTTAGCCTACAAAAATTAGACTGCTGGTAGAAAAGAAAAATTCTAGTCTATTTTATAAAAATAGAAAACGCTCGACCTTTTTGAAAAATACGTTTAATCTATTCGTTTTATTAAGCTCAGAAATGTCCTTTAAAATAGGAAATTAATTTTTTTAGCCTAAAAATATTTTAGAATAGAATTCGAGCCGTATGTATGTTCCGGATGATGGGAGTTGACGCAACTACTGTTTCACGGAGGTTTACAGAAAAATTTTTTTTTTTTCTTTCCTAACAACATATATATATATTTGCTGAATTCCTTTATTTACAATCAGCTTCTACATTGAAAATATAAGTAAGTCGTATGACAGATATCACTTAAAATAGGATCATCCCGTGATAATCCTCAACGAGTACAAAAACAATTAATATGATAAATACAATGAAAAATACTAGACACTAAGAAAAAACGTAATATTTGATAATGTCTTTGAATATAGTTAAATGTTTTCACATATTAATCAAGTCGGGTAACAGAACAAAATAAATAAAATATTAACATTAAATAGAACAATAAATTAAACATTACTTTAAAATAACCATAGATAAATAATAAACGTAAGCATCCATAAATTTGAATAATTGAAAATAAAACAAAAATAATTATAAAAAAATATTATCTCCAACAAACCGGGTCATCGTAATGGTCCATTAACTAGATCAAGCACATGGAGTCTTTTCAGCTTCCTAACGTCCTCACACTTGTCAAGTAAATTCAAAGCTAGATGATTAACATGCTTCTTTAACCTGGACACACATCTCGAAACTAGGCGTTCAACTTGTCAAACGTATGGAATACGTATGTAATCGTGAGCTCAGGCGCCACGCCTTTCGAGAACCACGGCGCTTGGTTTATGTTCCGTAGTATTTTATTCTGGAATCGTTAAATGATCTCCATATTGGTGTTACTGGATATATCCAGTAACAACAATGAGACTTTGGAATTGAACTCTGGGGTATACCCCAGAGTTCAATTCCAAAGTCCATTCCGGCTTCACGAAAGCCTTGTAAAATAGAATCTTATTGGATAAAGAAATTTGAGATCGGTTACCCTATATCAAGTACTTTTTAACCCTAATGTTAAGTAACTTCCTTTTCTCTTTTACATGATCATGTTAATACATGATTAAATGTTTACTTAATTAAACGTTTTTTCAATACATTAAGTTGTTATTTTGTATAGGACAGCCCACTTAATTAACTTAAGGGTTGACATTCATAATGAAACTATTTCCGTATAAAAAAGAAAAACTGTATTCCATGTTTTTAATTAGTACTAGTTCCAAGTATTTGAAGAAAAAATCAACTTTATTGTTCCAACACTGATCAACTTATAAAGTTACAATATTTAAATTATTTCTTTTTTTTATATGTTTATGCGTGCGTGTTAAGTTATTAATTATCTTTATAGACAAAACATAGATAAATACATTATGTTACGCTTTTTTATGGATACAATTTTACTTAAGAGAATCTCAAATATTAAAGTATAGAGTATTTGAATATTAAAAAGAAAAAACAAATTAAATTAATTATACAATATTTAAAATCAATCTATTTCCACCTTGAAAACGCCTCATTAATTTTATTGTTAAACAGGATTCAAAGATATTCGTGCTAAACTTTATTGTCGCATTCCTCCGATTAAATTAATAAAAAAAGTTTAATTGGTAAACATGGAGACTTAATTTTTTTCTGCAGTCAAAAGGTTTTACTTTTCGGTCACAGAGATAATTATAGGAAGTATCGTTTATAGTGACATCGGATATCGTGACGAAAAACGTGTCTCTTGGTTGATTTGATATGTTGTTAATACATAAATACAGTATGTATATTGTTTATAATTATACGGTTATAGTAACATATCGGTTATAACGACTTATTTTTTCTACCGCAATGCAACATTTTATCGCTTATAATAACGGACGGTAGTGACTAGTCAGTAACTTAGTATATCTACATTGTAGCTACGGAAATATTATGATGGTTAAAATGAGTCACCTTTTCCTTGTAACCTGCATATGTACTATAGTTTTTGTTTTTCTTGTCTTATTTCTGTTTCAGATTATTTTAAACTGAAGCAGTTATATCATTTGCCATGAGCGTATCATATCGTGCGGATACAGTATTTTATTTTATGTATGCTGTGTAATTCATTTAATAGTGATTTAATTACGACTTCGCGAAAAACATTCATTATAATAAAAAAGGTGCACATTATCTGGAGGTTAGAGAATGTTGAACCGAAGAAGGACGTTGACCAAGAATTAGGGGTAAGTCATTCACAATATCGGTGATATGGAAGAACTGTGAAAAAATTAAGAAAAATGTTTAAACAAATTCTATGAAATCAAAAAATTTAAGATCTAATCAATATAAAGATGTACACCAAGCGCTATTAAAATTATTTAAATACAGAGGGCCAGTTATACCCCTATTAGTGGCCCTATATTGCGAGCTAAAACGAACAATTTTTCTGAAAAATACGGTAAACCACGTGAAATAATTTCAACTTGGATACAACGGTTCCGTCAACATCAGGATACTTTGTCGGGAAGAATAAGCGGCGAGACCGTAGAAGCACCAACCGGTGTATCAGAAAAATGGCTAGAAACCATTTCGCAAAAATTTAATATGGGTGATACTCTCGAAAAGATCTATAATGCTGATGAATCTTGATTTTTTTTTTAACTAACACCAGAAAGAACCCTTTAGTTTAAATGCGAAACTTATTCGAAGGGGGGGGGGGGAATTATCAAAAGAAAGACTTAAGAGTAATAATTGCAAATATGACTGGAACCGACAAAAAACTTCTGGTTTACGGAAAAGTGCTGAACCACATGTTTTAAAAATTTGAAATCGCTTTTTGTTATGTACGAAAGTAACAAGAAAGCTTGGATAAGTGATATCTTTACGTCTTGGTTACGAAAATGGGGCCGTGAATTAAAGATTGAAAATGACAAAATACTGTTGTTCAGTGTCAACTTTCCGGCTCATCTACACTTTGGAAATCTTTCGTGTATAAAGTTAGTATTCTTATCACCAAAAACAACAGCAGTCTTATCCCCCTAGATCAAATCGGTAAAAGTCCACTACAATAAAAACACCTTATTTTTTAACAAATGATACCGGATTTAAATCAAATAAAGGAAACACAAATAACTATTCTGGATGCTATAATTATATTAGAAAGATCATGGAATAAGGTTTCTACGTTGACTGTAAAAACTTTCTTTCGACATAAAGGATTTTTACCACAGTCTGGCGAAGTTACTGATGTCGCATGCGAAGAAGAATTTTTAGCGGAATGGGACAATAGTCTACAAAACGAATCGTTAAATGCCTTGTTTGAAGATAATCAAGAGGTTGATAAAGATTTAGAATCGCATGAGACCGTAACAGATGATGATGTTGTAGCTTCGGTACTAGCAGAAATAGATGGGACCTTAGGTAATGACAGCGAACGTAACGATGAAGACATCAACTCGCCAAATCTTTCAGAAGTTTTTTGCGCCAATAAAAACCGTTTGACGGTCTCTCAGTTTTACAGAAATTGCTAATGAAGAAACAAAGAATGTGTATTTTGATGTAGAAAAGAACCTTCAAAAATTGTATTACAACACGAAATGTTCGAAACAGAGCAAAATAACCGAATTAAAAATTTTTTCTATCTTCTTTTACTCTGCCGTATTTGCATTTTTTATTGCATATTTTTGTTTTTTATATTATTTTATTACGGAAATAAATTATTGTTTTTTTAATGATTATTGTTTTACTTATGTGTTTTTACCCGTGTTGCTGGCTTATTAAAGTAATACTAGTAAGCTACCTAAACATCGTTTATTGTCATTATCGGTTATAATGACCTAAAATCATCGGTCTCTTGGAGGTCACTATAAAGGATAATTACCATACCGTGCTTACGCCCATGCGATTTTTAAGAAAAAAAATTATAATTTTGCATATATATAAATAAATAGTACTATTTAAACGTTCGGGAAATTTGAATTTCGCGCACGAACCATTGCTGGTATGACCTGCTGCCGCTAGATGTAGCTAACAGTACTCTTTGTGAATCAGTATTCCAACAGCTGTGACGGTGAGTGGCTGCATTTTTGACTTTCGTGCAGTTGTGTAATGTTGTGTTTTACTGCTTCAGCGAAGTTCTAAATGGCAGAATTTAAACAGCAAAGAACCTGCATCAAATTTTACTTCGTACTTAAAAAGGTGGTGCAGAAACCATGCTTGTAGAAGCATTTGGTGACAATGATATGAGTAAAAGTATAACTTTTTTGTGGTACAAACGATTTAAAGACGGACGAACGACAGTCGATGACGATGAGCGTTCAGGAAGACCATCAACAAGCGCAACACCGGAAAACATCGCGAAAGTGCGAGAGGCTATTGTTGCAGATCGTAGACAAACAATCTATGATGTTTGTATGGACAATTTGAACATGAGACGCACTGCTGCAAAATTCGTACCGAGACTGTTGAACAGCGACCAGAAACAAAATCGAGTAGCTGTCTGTAGTGAATTGAAAAATTCAGCAAGAGATGACCCTAACCTCATCTCCAACATCATAACTGGTGATGAGACATGGGTGTACGTGTATGAACCTGAAACTAAGCAGCAGTCGTCGCAAGTTCACCGCGGCCAAAAAAAGGACGCTAAGTTCGCAGCAACGTGAATCCGTGATGATTGTTTTTTCGACATCGAAGTTGAAAAAAACAATCATCGTCTTTGCATTCAATTGAAAGGCCGTCGTTTTAACACAATTCAGGAGATTCAGAAAGAAACACAGTACGTGCTTCGAACACTTACACCTGCAGACTTCCAGGGATGCATGGAATCATGGGAAAAACGCTGGGATCCCTGGATAAATGCCCAAGGGGATTACTTTGAAGGAGACAGTGGAAATTATGAGTTATGGTAAGCTATTTTATTTTTATGGTAAAATTCCAAAACTTTTGGGTAGCACCTATGTCAATGCATATTATATATACACATTCACAATTTTGTAAGGGGTTTTTTACCAGAGCCTATATTCCATGTCTGAGTTAGAAAAAAAATCATGATGGGTACATTTGACAAAATAGCTACCGTCGATAATAAAATATATTATTCAGGAATGTAAAAAGGTATTTTTGTATAAAGAAATAAACAAACAATTTATTAGAATTTAGTAAAAAAAATTTGCAAACTTGAAAAGTATTTAATTCTGAACACATTGTTTTAACATATCAGTATTAAACATATCATAAGAGTAAATAAGTTACTTGATCATATATGTATTTATATATATAATACTGTCTTTTATTCATCACAGATATTAGTCGTTTCTGCAATATAATTTAGAGAGAAAAATTTATTGTAAGTTTTAAAGTGTTTAATAACATGTGACAAGGTAATCTAGATCCTCGTTAAATTAATAAAGGAAATTTGACGTCTAATTTTTTTTTTACGTTGTCTGTATGGAGAAAAATATAGGAAATTTTTTCTCCATACCTCATTAACTTCCAGTAATATCCTGTTATGTGCAAACGGTTATAGAATATAATCCTTTTTGAATTAATATCTATCATATTGTCAAAATAAAAAGCCTCCAGCAGTTCAAACCAAAAGTAAAAAAATATTTAATTTCTATCCTTTTAGTTTCCGGTGCTATAGACTTCCTTTCGTTTTTTAAATTATAACTTTAATTATGATGTAAATGACTTTTTGAACAAATAATAATCCGTTACTTTCAACCCTACCTTGTTAATATTTTTAAAGCGTGCCTGGAAGGCATTGTTTTATATGTTAGGTACAACGATGCAAAATTAGAAAAAAATAAAATTATACATATAGTAAACTTTAATTCTTTCTTTAATTAGAATAGATTAAATTAAAGTTAATAAAAAAATTTTAACACATTTAACCTTAGATTCTCTTAACGTCATTGTGGTACGAAATTGTTACACGTATGTTGAGGTGGGTCAATATAACCCGTGTATGTAATGTACGACATTTTCATGTTTTATTGAATATATTGGTAATCTTTGTCATTATAATGCATGTTTACACTCTGATCTTAGGAATAAAAGAAAAAAAAATATTAATTGCAGAACATTTATTCAAAGTATTTAAATTTTTACTTAAATTTACACGAAATTAACATAATTGAGATCCCTTAGAATTTCATCACTTTACTACACTAAAATATAATCTTTTCAGTCACATATGGCACTTAAATTATACCTAACTACGATATCTTTGCAAAAAACGTTTAACGAAACTAATTCAAATCCTCATTGTTTACAGAATCATTACAGAATCGTATGATATGCTCAGGGCAAATATATTTGTTACAACCTCGACATGTGTGTTTCGTTTTACGATCTCTTTGTACAGGCCATAATTGGTTGGCATCTTTTTCGGGCATTAGGTATTTTAGCAGGAGGCTCTTCAGGTGATGCACCAGTAAACTGTCTGATTCTCTTAAGCATTTCTCATGGCAAGCGATTCAAATTCAGGCAGTTTTTCAAATGATCACTGACGAGCGCAAGACCTAAGCTTTTCATAAAATGACGTCGTTTCTCCATCGGCTTATTATTGTTTATCCGGTGTATTATAAGACCGTTAATGCCACAAATGTTCAACATGGCGTAAAAAATGGTAAGAAGCCATTTCTTCGAATTACGGCTCACGTCATATGTAGCGCTAAGTTCATCAGCGAGGTCCACCCCACATTTGGTTGAGTTGTAGTAGGTGTTAATTTCAGGTTTTCGTTTTTCTCCAGTTGAATCGTCAATCTGATCATCATGGTGCAAACTCGACATCAGCAAAACCATCTTATTCTCTTCATACACATTATCATTATCAGTCAAGAATTAACAAAATTATTTGGTTCTCTCTATCCATGTTTCTAACTACCTTGAACCAAGGAAAAAATAGTAAAATCAAAAACATGAACATAAAAACATAAGAAAAAACTTAAACACCAAAAAAAAATTCAGTAATAAAAAATTATACTTAAATAAGGCGCGAAATTGTTACTTTAATTGTGAGGATGGGTCATATTTACCTCTTTGACAAATGCGCGCATTTAGCTCCCACCGCGGTCACAGCTCGACTGATTTCTTTTCAAACACAGTGTTGGCTCCAGCTACTGAGAATAATGGCAACGTCATTCGTGGCGCGTACGTAAAAAATATTTGCATTTTTAAACACTCTGGGTCATTTTTATCCAACCTGAATGACGCCGGGTTAAATGAATTCTCTACTCTAATTAATGGATTTGCTGAAATTTTCTTTTGACTAATAATTTTTTACAAATTCCTTTATACGTATTATCATGATTGTATAAACTCATGTAAATATGTTACTATACTTTACTTTTTAGTCCCGTGTAAAAACTTCATGTTAAAAAGTAAATAGAGAAAAGTTTATATGTTTAATATTAAATTAACACATATTATTAAATTTTTATAAAATTATAAATTAGTGTTTATCAGAAAGATAATCACATTTTGCATACAAAATGACAAAGTTATATTTTTAAAAAAATATCCTTGCCCAATTTTGAAATTCAAAATGGAATAATCTGTAATAACTGGAATATCCTTAGAAATTAAAACAGGGTTACAAATTATCAGCCTACAACTTTTTTCTACAGATTATGTTTACTATAAAACTAGTAAATAATAGGGAAGGATGATTAAAACTATCAAATAGTGGAATAAAAAACAAATTTAATATTTTTATTTGTCTTCGGTCATTTGACTGGTTTGATGCAGCTCTCCAAGATTCCCTATCTAGAGCTAGTAGTTTCATTTCAGTATACCTTCTACATCCTAAATCCCTAACAATTTGTTTTACATATTCCAAACGTGGCCTGCCTACACAATTTTTTCCTTCTACCTGTCCCTCCAATATTAAAGCTACTATTCCAGGATGCCTTAATATGTGGCCTATAAGTCTGTCTCTTCGTTTAGCTATATTTTTTCCAAATGCTTCTTTCTTCATCTATTTGCTGCAGCATCTCTTCATTTGTTACTTTATCTACCCGTCTGATTTTTTACATATAGCACCGCATTTCAAAATCTTTTAATCTTTTCTTCTCAGATACTCCGATCGTCCAAGTTTCACTTCCACATAAACCGACGCTCCAAACATATACTTTCAAAAATCTTTTTCTGACATTTAAATTAATTTTTGATGTAAACAAATTATATTTCTTACTGAAGGCTCGTTTAGCTTGTGCTATTCGGCATTTTATATCGCTCCTGCTTCGTCCATCTTTAGTAATTCTACTTCCCAAATAACAAAATTCTTCTACCTCCATAATCTTTTCTCCTCCTATTTTCACATTCAGTGGTCCATCTTTGTTATTTTTATTACATTTAATGAGTACAAAATGAAAACACAAAATTCCAACTCATACTATTGAGAATGCCAACTACTAGTGATCGATATCTCCAATATTTTATCATATATAAAAAACGCCCATACATAATTTTAGACTTAATTTCGTTTTTTTTTTA
Organism: Lycorma delicatula; assembly: GCF_047948215.1. NCBI lineage: Eukaryota > Metazoa > Arthropoda > Insecta > Hemiptera > Fulgoridae > Lycorma > Lycorma delicatula. Next base: position 381,864,174 of record NC_134455.1, on the reverse strand, counting down.
ATTATAACTTTAATTATGATGTAAATGACTTTTTTAATAAATTCTAATCCGTTACTTTCAACCCTAGCTTGTAATATTTTTCAAACGTGCTTGAATGGCATTTTTTATATGTAAACTACAATGATAAGAAATTATGAAAAAAAAAGTTATAGTGAACTCTTTGTTAAACTACAATAAATTAAATAAAAAAATAAAAAAAAAAAACGTTAACACTTTCTGTTTATTGCACTTTTGAAGAGGTTTCCGCAACATAAATTCACACCAGGTAGCTCACTTATATCACTGTTTAGTACCATAACGAACCTAAAAGATGTTTTCACAGTTCCCGATAGTCTTACTAATCCGGCACCCATATAGCACCCATATAATTTGATAAATCAAATTGCAACTGGTTAATGATATTGTGGCCGTAACTTTGGTTTGTATTCCGGTGTATGCACTGATTAAAAATAAGAAGAGCTCTAGCAAGAATATTGTCAACAATTTTAAACAAAAATGTAGCAGCTAATCGACATTAAAATGTAAATAAAAAGCGTTCTCGGATCTCGTGACAAATTGCCGATAAAACTCACTGCTGTTTTTGTACACGGACAACATTGTAGATTCAATCTCCTTTCACCACCCGAGTTACTACCTTTGATTTTATTAATCGTGTAAAACAATCACTGAGAGCAAGGTGACTAAGTGACTGGGAGACTACCGTCGATAATAAACTCCGACGGATTAAAGATTCAGTGTTGCCATGGGGCTTCTCTTGCAGAAAAACTAGTCGTGAGAAAGTGGTGCATTGCCGATTACAGATAGGACATACGAGGATCACACACAAATACCTAATCTCAGGAGAAGTCCCACCAATATGCACACGATACAACTGCCGCATGACTGTGCACCACATTCTCGTGGACTGCATATGTTATGCGGCGTTGCGTCGTAAGTTTAATCTACCTTGAAACATCCATGATATCTTGTACAATAATAACGAAATTTGTCCGGATGTTTCTGTTTATGCATAGTACCAGGTGACTGCAAAAAATTTAATATCATATATATTTTTAAGCTAGAAGAGTTGATAACTTTTAACCTTTACTTTCAATTTTGATTTTTTTGGTTTTATGACTTTAATTTTATTATCTGAGGAGGGAGCCTTTTGCACAACCCATCGGAATTGGCTAGTTTTATATAGTTTCTTTATTCAATTATTTTAACTTTTATATTTTAAGGACTTCGTCTGCGGTATTAGTTTTGAGTTTTATTTTACCTTCTTGACTCTTGATTTAATAAATTTTTATTATATGATTAATATTAATTTTACATCTTTTAAGTTTTATTATTTTGGAGTTATTTTACCCTTTTATTAATAAAATTCCGGGCGATGATAACGCCCAGGCCTTTTTCGCCCACAAACTAAAAAAAAAATTTACATTTGTTTAGCTAACATGAACAATCACTTTCTACATACTATGAGGCCTCGTCTTATAATAACTTGAGGAAAAACTAACAATTATACTGCACATACTTCTTGAAAATAATTGTTCTAGTCAATAACAACAGGTGAATAATCACTGTTCACAAGGTTAAGTTAAAAATTGTTGAATGTATAAAAAGCAAACCCTTGTCGTAATCAAACTTTGAACTGGCCAATCATGTGGTAACACGCAAATGTGAAATCACTTTTACACTCACGTTTTGTTCAGATTCATGTATCGTCTCCTGATTATTTTGTAAAAGTAAATAAATATATTAACTGCATAGTTTTTCTTAGTCACTGTAAAATAAATGAATTCATCTATATTCACCTAGCCTTGTTAACAGCTAATATTTTGTATTAATATTGTAACAATGTGTTAAACAAAGACCGTACACCAATATATAATACGGAAGGTGAAGTCGATAGATGGGTGGAATATATTGAAGAGTTATACGGAGGAAATGAATAAAAAAAGGTGTTATAGAGGAAGAAGAGGAAGTTGAGGAGGATGAAATGGGAGAAACAATACTGAGATCTGAATTTAAGAGAGCAATAAAAGATTTAAATGGCAGAAAGGCTCCTGGAATAAACGGAATACCTGTAGAATTACTGCGCAGTGCAGGTGAGGAAGCGATTGATAGATTATACAAATTGGTGTGTAATATTTATGAAAAAGGGGAATTTCCGTTATACTACAAAAAAGTGTTATAGTCATGATACCAAAGAAAGCAGGGGCAGATAAATGTGAAGAATATAGAACAATTAGTTTAACTAGTCATGCATCAAAAATCTTAACTAGAATTCTGTACAGAAGAATTGAGAAGAGAGTGGAAGAATTGTTAGGAGAAGACCAATTTGGTTTCAGGAAAAGTATAGGGACAAGGGAAGCAATTTTATGCCTCATATTAATAGTAGAAGGAAGATTAAAGAAAAACAAACCGACATACTTGGCGTTTATAGACCTAGAAAAGGCATTCGATAACGTAAACTGGAATAAAATGTTCAGCATTTAAAAAAAAAATTAGGGTTCAAATACAGAGATAGAAGAACAATTGCTAACATGAACAGGAACCAAACAGCAACAGTAATAATTGAATAACATAAGAAAGAAGCCGTAATAACAAAAGGGGGTCCGACAAGGATGTTCCCTATCTCCGTTACTTTTTAATCTTTACATGGAACTAACAGTTAATGATGTTAAAGAACAATTTAGATTCGGAGTAACAGTACAAGGTGAAAAGATAAAGATGCTACGATTTGCTGGATGTAGAAGAATTTTGTTATTTGGGAAGTAGAATTACTAAAGATGGACGAAGCAGGAGCGATATAAAATGCCGAATAGCACAAGCGAAACGAGCCTTCAGTAAGAAATATACTTTGTTCACATAAAAAATTAATTTAAATGTCAGGAAAAGATTTTTGAAAGTATATGTTTGGAGTGTCGCTTTATATGGAAGTGAAACTTGGAAAATCGGAGTATCTGAGAAGAAAAGATTAGAAGCTTTTGAAATGCGGTGCTATAGGAGAATGTTAAAAATCAGATGGGTGGATAAAGTGACAAATGAAGAGGTATTGCGGCAAATAGATGAAGAAAGATGCATTTGGAAAAATATAATTAAAAGAAGAGACAGACTTACAGACCACATACTAAGGCATCCTGGAATAATCGCTTTAATATTCGAAGGACAGGTAGAAGGAAAAAATTGTGTAGGCAGTCCACGTTTGGAATATGTAAAACCAATTTTTAGGCATGTAGGATGTAGAGGGTATACTGAAATGAAACGACTAGCACTAGATAGGGATTCTTGGAGAGCTGCATCAAACCAGTCAAATGACTGAAGACAAAAAAAAAAAAAATTGTAACAATATAACTATTTCTGTATTGTTTAGTCTAAATTAGGCACTCATACAGTAAACATATACACTATTCATTTAATGATAAATTAAGTAACAATGTAATACTATTCGTGAAATATTATAGTATCATATTTAAACATAAAGTGAATAATATCTTTATTTTTTATTAGTTGAATCGGCGATTTATATACAGAATAATTACTCCTAACCAAGGTATTATACCACGGTGAAAATTATTCGAACATATTTTTGGTCGTCAGACAGCGGATATGATCAGAAATCTTAGGAGTTTTAATATCAAACATATTTCATACGATAAAAAGGGGTAGCAACAATTTATATCTACACCATCATGATATTAAATTTTTTATTTTAATTTATTTTACATATAAGTTATATTGTTTCATCATTAACGTAATAACACTTAATTTATTTCATATTTACTTTACATCGTTAATAATTTAAATTGGCAATTTAAGCTATCAATATTATTACGGATAAGGAGCAATTAAATAGATAAAGATGGTGAGTAAAAGACTCTATAACAAGAATCGGCACATTAACTAACAAATATGATCCTTCACAACGTGATAATCACGCCTTATAAATTAAGTTAAGAAATCTTGATTTACAAGGATAATATTCAATTAAAACTTAAAATGAATTTTGCCAATGATTTTTATCATTGGATCGTAAACAAGTCGAGGAAGACTTTATACTATAATGTGTAAATTACAACATTTAATAAATTGTAATAGTAATAAAAAATCTTCTAATCAAGAAGTTCAAATACAACTGCAACCCATTTACCTTCATTTCGGGGTAATGTTTTAAACAGGCAACATTATTAAAACATATTTAACTATTTAGTACATAATAGAACTGATTTTACCGATTTACAAAAATTACATTATTTGTATTCTTCTTTGAAGGGTGAAGCATTAGCTATATTAAGAATCTGCCAATAACAAATGAAAATTATATAATTTCTTTCGATTTATTAAGGGCATGATATGGCAACAAATATATAGTTGCATTTCATAATACTGATCGCATTTTAAGGTCAAATTCTATAAAAAGAAAATCCGTAGATACTTATTTAAATTTATTAACGAAATTGTTTATCCTAATATGTAAATTTGCTTGAAGCAATGCAAGTTCCTGTTAACATATATGAATTTATCGTCGTCCAATTTATAACATCAAAATTAGACTAACAACATCTCAAGATTATGGAAAGAGAAATTATCAAAAAGATTTCCCACTTTTAAAGATTTTATAGAATTTATTAATTCGAGACGACAAATTCTCGAAAACATCAATGTAGTCTCTTCAAACACCCAAGTGAATACAGTAAACATTGTTAAAGGAAAGCGTTGCAACAATTCAACTAAAACTTTCACCAAACGCTTTACCTTAAATGCTAACAAATTTAAATGAAATAACGTCGTTATTCAAAATCTAACTTTAAACAATGTTTCTTTTGTAATTCAAATCATTATTTAAAATATTTTAAAGAATATTTAAATTTGTCCAGTGATGATCGTAATGCTCTTTTGGTGGATAATAACTGATGTTCTGATTGTTTGCGTAAAGGTCATTCTATTAATGAATGTTATTTAAAAAAATTACGTTAGATTTGTGCTAAAAAATATAATACTGCCATTCATATGAACAAAATTAATAATTTTTAAATTAGAAGGCAAGAAGTCTGAAATTAATACCTACTGTTCATTTAAGAATCAGTCAAACGAAAATAAAGTTTTATCTACAGCAGTATGTAACACCAATGATATATATATAGTAATGCTCATTCAAGTAGAATTTTATTAGATTCTTTTAGTCATGCAAATTTTTGCACATACAGTTATCCCCGAAAATTGGAAGTTAAACTTATTAAAAACGATGTTCCCATTTTAGGAATCAATAACTCCTCTACAGTGTTAAACTTACATTGCACTCTCGATATAAGAAATTTTTATTTGATTTGCAATGTTCTGTTTTACCATATATAATTGACACCCTTCCTTTACCCATATTTGATATTTCCCATTTCAATCTAACTCATAATATTTTTCTAGCAGATCCCAATTTCAACGTTGCGATTGTTATTGACACCCTTGTTGGAGTTAGATTTAATCTAAATCTTATCTTGTCAGGGAAATTCATTAGAAATTCCAGATATAATATTATTAAGGAAACCAAATTTCGATATATGCTTAGTGGTTTCCTTCCCAATAAAGTAAAGGAAAATAATATTGTTTCACCTTTTATTGCTTGTAACAATTATAAAAATCTCCCAACTATATTTGAGAAATTTTAGAAAATTGAAGAAATTGATACTGATGTTTCAATTAATGAGACTTCTAAATGTGAAAAACATTTTCAATCTAACACTATTCGAAATAATCAAGGCAGATTTGTCGTATCGTTACCGCGCAAAGATAATAACATTCATCTAGGTGATTCTTTTGTTAATGCTAAAAATAAAATCGTATTTTTAGAAAGAAAACTGAAAACAATTCCAACATGAAAAAGGACTACTTCACTTTCATTCAAGAATAATTAGAACTAGGTCACATGTTCTCACCCGACTCCAACGATTTGATAATTAATAAATCAAACGTGTGCCATTTGCCCCATCATTCAATATTTAAAGCTTCGAGCATGAAAACTAAATTACGAGTTGTTTCTGAAAGCTCAGCTAAAACCATTAATGGCTTATCCCTCAATGATACACTCTTAGTAAGACCTATAATTCAAAAAGACATAGTTTCCATCATACTTAGATTTAGAATCATAATCACGTCATTTCTTTGGACATAGTTAAAATTTATCGACAGGTGTTAGTTTCCTAGGGATTTCCATTTATAACGTATTCTTTTGCGGGATTCTGGAGATCAAAACATAAAAATTTCGGATAACGAACTGTAACGTATGGGATCGATTCTGTGCCATTCTACTGCTACAAGATGTCTCACTCAGATAGAAAATGAAAATAAAAATGTTTTTCCATTAGCTTGTAAAGCCACTCGAAAGATTTTTATGTTGATGACCTTACAACTGGTTCATATAACTTAAATAAAGTTATTCAACTAAAAATTGATGTTTCTAAATTATTGCAACATTCTGGTTCTCTACTCCATAAATGCTTTCAAATAATCACTACGTTTTTTCTGCTGATCACAATTCTTTCATTTCTTCAAATCAAGCAGAGAATTTACGGACTTCAGGAATTCTATGGAATAATTTTAGACACACAAATTTTCAAACTTACTCACTTTAATGATTAACATTCATATTAAAAGAAATATTCTGTTCATCATACCAGCTGTACCTGATCCTTTAAGACTAATTAGTCCTATTTTATTTTCCTATAAACAGTTCATGCAATTACTATAGCGACTTACAATTGATTGAGACGAAATGTTATCCAACGCAGTACAGACGTAATGGCTCAATTTGTTCAATTAATTGTTTTTAATTTAGTCAAATAAATAAGTCGATCCATAAAATCTGGCAATGATAGTACAGTTAAGTAAATTCAAGTACACAGATTTTCTAATGCCTACATTAAGGTTTATGGCTATTGCATCTATATACGAACTGTATTCTATAACCATACAATTTCACCTAATCTACTATGTTCTAAATCAAAACTTGCCTCTTTTAAACAAATAACATTACCAAGGCCAGAACTGTGATTGTTAATACTTATTCGTTTTTAGTGAAGGTAATTAATGTCTTAAACATATATTTAGAAGAAATAAATTTCTATACGAATTCTACAATAGTACTAATACAATAAACGTACGTTTTAATACTGGATGATGGGGAAAATAGCATACGTTTGAATAGCATGTTCAACTGCGAATCTTTTTATGGCCTGATTACCGCCCCCCCCCCAATTTTTTGAAATTGTCAATTTTAATTCGAGGACAGGGTTTACGTTTTGTGTTCCAAATGGGCATTCAGAAACAGGCTACGAAGATTCGATGTTGGCTGGACAGAGGCTTTCCTGGGATGATCTCACAGTCCGTAAACAAACGTGGGCAACAAAGAGTCACACAGGAAAACATTTATGTAAGATTGAGCTTTTCCAACAGCTGTTTAGGGGTTTGCTTCTTTTCTGGAAAAAAAGTGTTGACTATTGGCATGTCGTGATTAACAGCAAGTTCTAAAATATCGTTCCCCTGGTCGCTTGGAGAACCGAATCCAATGTTCCTATGGATATGTGTGTTCTTGATGGACTTTTGACCAACGGATCCGTTTAAATCCCCCGAAATTACTTTTTTTCTTTGTTATGTATGACCAAAAGTACATAATGTTAGTCCCCGCAAAAGACTTCTCCTCCTTATCACATATGTAATATGAATATATAGAGATAATGGTAATGGGAAGTTGATCATGTAATGCTAGTTTTAGGATTAAAACTTCATTCTGTCATTTATTTTATTTAGATTAATAACTCGGTGTTTTTAGTGTTTTTCAAGAATTACACCCACGCCATTTTTTGACGCTGATGAGCCATTATACTGGAGTTGGTATATATTACCGATATCCCTGAATTTATTATCTTTTCATTTAATTTCTTGGATGCAGCATATGTTTATACTGCGCCTGTATAAGATATCAGCCAATTCTTGACTGCGTCCGGTCAGTGAACCAATGTTCCATGTCGCTATACGCATATTAATAGTGTTTCGTCTAGATGCATTGCATAGGGGGAACGTCCTTGTAAATATCGCATGCTTCATTCGGGAACTCTGACCGTCACTTCTAGGGGAATCCCCAGCATTTAATGCTTCACTATTTTGGTGCACATTCATATTGTATCACTTTCATATTTGTTTGGATTTGACATTTTCGCCTGTTGCCACCTGAAGCAAAAACTGTAAACATACACAAAGGCTAGGTCACTGTCGTTGATCTTCTCGAAAATCTTCCGCCGCCATTCCTTCTATCCGTTTTACCCTGAACGCACAGCACGTCTACAGCCTCTACCCCAAATATTTCGAAAAAGACGGGGTTTGACAAGGAGTGTCCTCCAGCCTGTGTGGTCCGCGGGAGGAATTTTATTACCCTCCAGCCCACCAGTCACCTCTTACACTATGATTGGTGAGGACCCCGTATCCACCACCTGAGGATACGTTTTCTAGGGAGAAGGCTCCTACGAGAATATTTTGATAATTAAATTTTATATTAAACTAATTAATCCGAATAGTTTTTTAGTTTTTTCATTTTAATTCGGAAATAACAAAAAAGACGTTTTAATACATTTCATTATGTTTGAGAAAATATTGATGATTTAAAATTTAACTGATCAATGGACATTAGTTATATTTTTAAAGTAATTTTTTGATGGTGCTATACACATCATACTAAATCGCGAAAATAAACTGTTTTACTTATTATTTTTCTTTTGTCTTTCGGCATTAAAACTCATTATAAAAATAATGCTTATATTTAACACTGTATTAATTTGTAAAATAGCACGAAATATTTCAGAGTTCTTCTTGTATCTCCTTAATTGTCAAATCTCGTCTGTAAAACCAGAGTTGCTACTGAATGTATCACAAAACCCGTATTCCAGTCCCCTCCAAAAAAGTAAAAAATATATTAGAACAATCAAATAATCTCTTAAAAATATTAAAGCTTGAATGTAAGATGATGAGGTCACAGAATTATTAGACTATTAAGATTAATTGTGGAAGTTAAAAGGATGAGGACTTTATTCAAAAATCCAGAAGGATGTTTCGGAAAATTAAAGAAATTTTGGAAGAATAGAAGTTAGCCCTAACACACTAACTACACATTAAAACTCCATGACTGTACTCAACATTTATAGAGGATTTGATTGTTGAAATTACATCTAAAATATTGTTGAAAATGCTATTGAATAGATCAGAATCTCAAATAAATGATCACAAAATAGAGACATTATCAAGAAGACTTTCGAAAGGCACGATGACGTCAAGAGCTAACACGAAGTTAAAATTGATTTTAGTATACTGCCTATCCAGGAAAAACCTATCTTTATATTTTTCATCGACTTTCAAAAAACTATAATCTATGAACAGAGAAATCGTTTTCATACTTTAAAAGAATATGGGATTGACCAGTAAATTAAACTCATTCTCACAAACACATTCTCTAAAGTTAAATTTATAGGAAAAATAAGTTAATTTTTTTTTGTATATTTTCCTTGTCAAAATATAGTTGAGATAAGTGATGAACTAAATATCAGTCCTATTCAACTTGATTTTCGAGAAAATAATGAATACATTTTGACAGCTGATTGATACAGGTACAAAAATTGGATCCAAAAGTTAAAATAAGATGCTTACTTAATATGACTGATGACCTGGCTCTTTTAGCTCATAATGTAAAGTTTAAAATATAGAAGTATATATTATTTTATTAACTACTTTGTTATACAACTAAGAATAATAATTTTTTTTTGTCTTCAGTCATTTGACTGGTTTGATGCAGCTCTCCAAGATTCCCTATCTAGTGCTAGTCGTTTCATTTCAGTATACCCTCTACATCCTACATCCCTAACAATTTGTTTTACATATTCCAAACGTGGCCTGCCTACACAATCTTTTCCTTCTACCTGTCCTTCCAATATTAAAGCGACTATTCCAGGATGCCTTAGTATGTGGCCCATAAGTCTGTCTCTTCTTTTAACTATATTTTTCCAAATGCTTCTTTCTTCATCTATTTGCCGCGATACCTCTTCATTTGTCACTTTATCCACCCATCTGATTTTTAACATTCTCCTATAGCACCGCATTTCAAAAGCTTCTAATCTTTTCTTCTCGGATACTCCGATCGTCCAAGTTTCACTTCCATATAAAAGCGACACTCCAAACATACACTCTCAAAAATCTTTTCCTAACATTTAAATTAATTTTTGATGTAAACAAATTAACAATAATTATAAATTATTATTATTATTATTATTATTATTATTATTATTATTATTATTATTATTATTATTATTATTATTATTATTATTATTATTATTATTATTATTATTATTATTATTATTATTATTATTATTATTATTATTATTATTATTATTATTATTATTATTATTATTATTATTATTATTATTATTATTATTATTATTATTATTATTATTATTATTATTATTATTATTATTATTATTATTATTATTATTATTATTATTATTATTATTATTATTATTATTATTATTATTATTATTATTATTATTATTATTATTATTATTATTATTATTATTATTATTATTATTATTATTATTATTATTATTATTATTATTATTATTATTATTATTATTATTATTATTATTATTATTATTATTATTATTATTATTATTATTATTATTATTATTATTATTATTATTATTATTATTATTATTATTATTATTATTATTATTATTATTATTATTATTATTATTATTATTATTATTATTATTATTATTATTATTATTATTATTATTATTATTATTATTATTATTATTATTATTATTATTATTATTATTATTATTATTATTATTATTATTATTATTATTATTATTATTATTATTATTATTATTATTATTATTATTATTATTATTATTATTATTATTATTATTATTATTATTATTATTATTATTATTATTATTATTATTATTATTATTATTATTATTATTATTATTATTATTATTATTATTATTATTATTATTATTATTATTATTATTATTATTATTATTATTATTATTATTATTATTATTATTATTATTATTATTATTATTATTATTATTATTATTATTATTATTATTATTATTATTATTATTATTATTATTATTATTATTATTATTATTATTATTATTATTATTATTATTATTATTATTATTATTATTATTATTATTATTATTATTATTATTATTATTATTATTATTATTATTATTATTATTATTATTATTATTATTATTATTATTATTATTATTATTATTATTATTATTATTATTATTATTATTATTATTATTATTATTATTATTATTATTATTATTATTATTATTATTATTATTATTATTATTATTATTATTATTATTATTATTATTATTATTATTATTATTATTATTATTATTATTATTATTATTATTATTATTATTATTATTATTATTATTATTATTATTATTATTATTATTATTATTATTATGCTTTTACGGCCCACATGGGACCACTAAAGTCAATTTTAGTTGGATCTTTTCTGAGAAAAGCGTGTTATTTTACTCTTCCAAGCTGCCCAGTATTTCTTCATCCGTTTAGATCATGCTTTTTTTTTTTCATCCGTAAACACCCTCTTCGTTGTATTTTGTCGTTTGTCTGTCTTTTGTTTAAATCTAATGCTTTTGTCTTTTAGCTTTGTAATTTTTCCAGTTTTATTCTGCAGGTCAGTCAGGAAAATTCCCAATTCTTTCATATCTTCTCTAATTTCTTTGATCCATCCTACTTCTAGCTTTTGGAACCAGAGCTTTTCAACGATATTTCTTGACAGTCTTGTTTCCGGTGTCCTTATGAGATGACCAAAGAAAGAAAATTCTTTTTTCCGCATAGTATCAGTAACAGGCTCTATTTCTCGATACACCACCTCGTTTGGTACAATCCACCATCGGCCTTCTTTTTGGTGTTTTTTATTGATACATGTTCTGACAATTCTCCTCTCTATTTTCAGAATTTTATCAATTCGGTTTTTCTGAGTGATTTTGAAAAGGGTTTCGCTTCCGTAGGTGACTTCTAGCTGAACTACAGTTTTATAATGTTTAAGTTTTGTTTTACTAGAAAGGTATTTTTTGTTATATGTTAACCGAGTTAATTTTTGGGGTTTAATCATTTTATTTGTCCTGTTTTGCCATGTCACTTTTTCATTTATATTATAAGTTATCATTTCTCCTAGATATTTAAATTGTTTTACTATTTTAATTTTCTGATTGTTTACCGTAATGTGCTCTATTACCAGAGGATCTATGGCCATTAGTTCAGTTTTTTCGAAAGAGATATGAAGCCCTATCTTTTATGCTAGGTTTTGAAGGCTCATGATTTGTGTTTTGGCTTCTTGAATATTATTTGCTAAAAGAGCGAGGTCATCTGCAAATCCCAGGCAATTTAGTGTGATGGAGTTTTTCTTAGTACCCATTTTTATATTTTTGGGATTTATTTCATACCATTTTTTCATGACAAATTCGAGGGCGCATTTGCTTTTTTTATAATAATATAAATAAAACAAATTTATTTATATTATTATAAATAAATTTGTTTTTTTAGAGAAAGAATCTCTTTGTTTAAAGTTTCTTTAATGATGACGTTAAATATATTTCGTTGCATTTAACCTTTGAATATAAAATAATCGGTAATATAAGCGTGCGCAGAATTTACTACCGCACGTCAGCTTCATAAAACAAAAAACGACTAAAAGTATTAATAATTATTTTTTTATTTATTTTATAAAAATTGCGATTACATTGTATAAAATTTTTACATGTTATTTATGTTTTCTACACATGTGCCTATAAATCAAATGTTACTATGTCATTATTTTTTTATGTTTTAAAAGCAGCAATTTAGTTTCATAAAACAGTAATTTGTTTTATATTACAGTACACCAGAATTTTATTAGTAATTAGGACAATATAATGTTTACCTTTAATATTATTTATTACTGATGTAATAATTATTGTATTATATTACTGATTGATAATTATTAATCTATATTAATATAATATAAATGCACATTATTGATTGCTTTTTAGGGGTAAATCTAAGAAATAGTGTACCGATACGATACCTTATTTCGCTATCTTAAAGCTTAATCCTTTCCTACTGTCATATCCTTTACAGTAATCTGTAAACCCAAATATACCCCAAAAAATCCCAGATTTTCCCCAAAAAATTGAAGAAAAAAAAATTAAAACCATTCCCTAACACATAGTTGAAACTATTTATTAAAAAAAAAATTGAAATTTCGTGATATTAAAACGGTTATTTTTTACAAATCAAGTTCTACCGTTAAAAAAAAATAAATAAGTTATCACGTCGAAAAGAATTTCAGCTTAGGTTATTACTTCCTGTATGTTTCTAAGTCTCTTCCCTAGTTCAGAAATGGACATATACAATGATGTACTTCGATGTTAAATTTTCTGAAAACGTGAAAGGTCAACAAAAATATTAATAACAATTAGATTAGAAGAGTTTTCCTCTTTTTTAAGGATTGCCTCTCAAAGTTCTTATGCCCCTTTGAAAAAACTCAATTAACAAAGAAAGATTAAAATATTTCTGGAATAGAACATCAATTTCCAAAATTTTTTCTTAATTAAAAAAAATCATCTGGCATCTAAACGGTTTAGATTCTTTTACAACCTATTGCCTCTATTGAGGCATTTATTGAGGGGAAGTCTTCTACTTCCCCTTAAATAACAAAAATTAAAATATTTGAATAGTCGAATTAGTACCTCCCAAAATGTTTTATACCTTTTTTAAAGTATAAAAAGAAAATATAAATATCTTATCGGATTAGTATTTCACTAGTCTTACATCCCCTTCGCTTAACAAAATCGAAATATTGCGAAATTTAAACCTCTCGTTTTGGAATCGCATTTTACTACAAGAAAAAATTTTAAAAAACGGATTAGTGACACATATTTTATTTTTTGGAGATATTAAGTCTGTTTCAAATAATTTGATTAGCTTTTCACCTTCCACAACTTATCAAAGATTTCTTCTTTTAATATGTTAGGATCAATCTTGATCATATCTCCAACAAATTTAACCTTATTTTCCTTATCGCCATAAGTAGATCTTGATTTCGATAAATATCCTTGTAAGATTTCAGCCTGTATCCTTTCTCTGTTACCTATGGACTATGGATTTTTTTTAGTAATCTTCCTTTGATCTTGAACAATTTTTGAGGTTGGTTAGTTGTAATATTTCAATGCCATATCCGATTACTAGTCTTACTTCACCTACATACACTGGTATAATACCTTAATTTTGTAAGATATTGGAGATTGTAGAATCTCTTAAACGAAAAGTACGAATAAAATAAATACGAAGGTATTATACATGCCTTTCGTGATAAATCTAAGCTTCTTCAGTTTTAATATTCTAGTTTAGGTTGAAGCTTTATCTATTGCTTTTCTGCTTACAATCGCTCATAAGTACTCGTAACTAATGTAATTGGTGAAATTTACTTTTATGTATTTAGGCCATATTGTCTTTTGTGCAAATTAATTGATGTTCATCATGATTTCCGCCTTAGTAAAGAATGACTATAGGCCTGTTTCCTGGACTGTTCCTGTTACCTTTTCTTTTTGCGCTACTAATTCTTTCTTGGATTCAGATACAAGAGCCAGGTGATCAGTAAAAGCTAAGTAAGCATCTTATTTTTACTTTTGGATCCCATTTTTGTACCTGTATCAATTATCAACAAAAGGTTTTCATTATTTTCTTCAAAAGAAAGATGAAAGGATTGGTCCATCACCTTGTCTCAACTCTATTTTCACTTGGAAAGGTATAAAAAAAGATTTCCTTATTTTTCCCATAAATTTAACTTTAGAGATTGTGTTTGTGAAAATCAGTTCAATAAAGTCAAAAATTTACTGGTCAGTCCCGTATTCTCTTAAAGACTAAAAAACTTTTCTCTGTCCACAGATCATCTGAAAATCGATGAAAAATATAAAGATAGGTTTATTTCTGGATGCATAGTATATGAAAATCAATTTTAACTTTGTGTTAGCTCTGAACACCATCGTTCGTTTTGAATGCCTTCTTTATAATCTCTCTATTTTGGATTCTGATCTATTCAATAGTATTTTCGACAATATTTTAGAAGTAACTTCAACAATTAAGTTCTCTGTAGCTGTTGAGTACAGTCATGGAGTTTTTAATGTCTAGTTAATCTGTTAAGACTACCTTCCAGTAATCCGAAATTTCGGTTTTAAAAATTTTTGGAAACATCCTTCTGGATTTTTTTAATAAAGTTCTCATCCATCAACTTCCGCGATGTATCTTAATAGTCTAATAATTCCATTACTTCATCATCTTCTATTCAAGCTTTATTATTTTTCAAGTAATTATTTGATGGTTTTTAATATTTTTACATGATAGGGGGCTGGAATCCGGGTTTTGAGATAATTTCACAAGCAACTCTGGTTTTATAGACGAGATTTGCCAATTAAGGTGCTAGAAGAAGAACTCTGCCATATTACGTATTATTTTTACAAATTAATACAGTGTTAAATATAAGCATTATTTTTATAATGGGTTTTAATACTGAAAGACAAAAGAAAAATAATACGTAAAACAGTTTACTTTCGTGATTTAGCAAGGCGTCTACTGCACCATCAAAAACAATATTTTAAAAATACAATTAAGGTCTATTGATTAGTTAAATTTTAAATCATCAGCATTTTCTTCTTTTAATGTTATTTAAAAACGTCTTCTTTTAATTTTATTTACGATGTAGAACGAAAAAAAAAAGAACTATCGTTGCTATATAGTTTTATATAACATTTAATTATCAAAATCTTCTCGGAGAAACATATAACTCTAGATAGCCCGTCCGCAGATGGAGAAAAAGGGGTGCTCACCAGTCATAATGTAAGAGGTGACTGGTGGGCTGGAGGGAAATATAAGATCACTTTGGCTTCTTCGACATATTCGGAGTATAGGCTGCAGGCGTCCTGATCGTTCAGGCTAAAACGGATAGAATAGATAGAATAAGTGATGGAAGAATCTCGAGATGATTAACGGCGACAACCTAGCGTTTGTGTGAGGTTACAGTCTTTGCGTCAGGTGGCAACCGGTCGTAAAATGTCAAAGCCAAACATATACTCTTGTTAAAATATGCAAATGCACCAAAATAGTGAAGAGATAAATGCCAGGGAGTCCGTAAGGACGATAAATGCCCGTAAGCCACGATCAGAGTTCCCGAATGAAGCAAGCGATATGTACTAGGCGTCCTCCCTATGCAATGTATATATACGCAACGCTATTAATATGCGTATAGCGACATGGAACATTGGTTCACTGACCGGACGCAGTCAAGAATTGGCTGAGATCTTATATAGGCGCAATATAAACATATGCTGCATCCAAAATATTGAATGGAAAGGTGCTAAATTCAGGGACATCGGTTAAGTCTACTAACTCCTGTACAATGGCTCATCAGCGTCAAGAAATATCGTGGGTATAATTCTTTACAAACACCTCAAACAGCGAAGTCCCTAAACCCTGTCCTCGAATTAAATTGAACAACTTGAAAACATCAGAGGGTGATCAGATCATATAAAGATTCAAAGATTTTCTCACTGTCTTCGTGATGACCCAAGACTATGACACACATGGAACGAGCTCCACACCCGAATTACCAGCATTATCAAAGAAGAACTCGGTGTATCTAAAGGTAAACTGAATGCCGGAAAACATTCCAGATGGTGATCCGATGATAACAAAGAAAAGAGAAATACTTTAAGGTATGGCAAGAAACAGAAACGGATAAAGAGTCCTACAACATTGTAAAAAAGCGACTAAAGAAGCCGTTGCCATCGCAAAAAACTCGGCCAACCAGACTCTGAATACCCGACTAGAAAATTCAGATACAGATACGGAAATATTCAAATTGGCCAAACAACGTTACAAACAAAATCAGGATTTCAAACAAAATAAGTATATCAATGATGCTTCAGGAAACTTACTAACATTGGATGATGAAATTAATAACAGGTGGGAAGAGTACTTCTAACATATTCTGAATGAGGAGTTCCCATAAGAGCGGCCCGTAGCACTCCCTTGGCCCTGTTGAGGTTATCGTATCACCTGAAGTGAAAATGGCTATCTCTAGTATGAAAAATGCTAAAGCCAGCGGTCCGGATTAAATCCCACTAGAACCCAGGAAGAAAACGGGCACAGCTGGAGTTATGTAACTGACAAACATTTTTAATCTCATCCTTGCGGCTGAAGTTGCTACATATATAGAAACTCTGTAACACGATACCTTTTTATAAGAACAAATGGAATATTGCTGAATGTGAGAACTATAGAGTATTATCTATAGGATCATTATCTTTAGGTTAAATAAACTCTCCACCATAACCACAAAAAAATGCGGTTTTACTACCGGATTGGGCACCACGGACGCCGTACACTGTGTAAGAATACTGTAGAAAAAATATAAAGTCCTGAAAAAAAAATCCACCTTATCATCATTGACTTGGAAAAGGTTTTCGATCGAACACTACGCAAGCTTGTATGGCTAGCACTAAGAGACCAACTGATACCAGAGCAATACATCAGTATCATAAAAAAACATGTATAATATGTAACAGCACGAGTGGTGTCACCAGCGGGTACAAGCGATAGGTTTGAGTTCAAGGTGGGGATCCACCATGGATCCGCTCTGAGCCCCTTGCTTTTCAACACCGGAAAACTGTTACTAACGACATTAATGTAAACCCCCATTCCACGAAATTTCCATATTTCTTGATGTACTGACATTTGGAACAGTAGATATAGAAACAAAGAGTAGATCAAAAAAATTCTGTATATATGAATATAGAACTTGTCTACAAGAGCGTGGTTATGTGTGCATAAAGTGTAGTGGCGTCTATTTGAATTTATATCTAATAGTAATTGGACAGGGAAATCATGTAATTTGGTATAGAAATTTACTACAAAATTTAATCCGAAATTGGGGAATTAATTATATTCAATTTTTTTATACGATTGGTTGAGTGGTGTTGAGGGTAAGCTATAACACTCTCTTCCAAATACAAAAAAGTGTATCATTAGTAATACAAGAAAAGTATTATATTTAATTTTTTTTGGTAAACATGTGTATCTGTAATAAAATACTTAAAGAAAAGAAAATAGTTGACTAAAAACCAACCTTAAGATTTATATAAAACAGAAAAAAACTTTTAAATTCTTTTCCAGTTATCAATTTTAGAAGTCGTTCCCACTTTAAATGCACACACCAATACCTTATTAAACTGTAAGTTGGTGGAGACTCTAGAAAGTAAAAATAATTAAGTAATTAAAAATATACTTTTTTGTGTTATTTTGGTTTTGTTTTAATGAGTTTTATTTTTTTAGAATGTTTCGTTAACTTAAAAATTTTTCATTTAACTTTTAATTAATATGTTGAAAGGATTACAAAATGTGATATTCGTATGGAAAAAGAGACATTTGCAAGAAAAGTAAATTCGAGAAATTTTTTTCTTTAATAATAATAAAAATAATAAAGGAAGAAATGCAGTGAAACAACATAACTAAACCTCTAGATAATATAGGATTAATGTTTTATTACGACTCATTTACAAAAAAAGAATCTACGCAAGTTACAATGTAGACTGTTATAGAGAATGTAAATTGGCTCTGTGAAATATGTTCTTTTTTATATTAAATTTCTTAAGAAATTTTTCTAAATTTTTGCTCTATAATACTATAACGAGGCCAGTGCAACGGATTTCTTCCATTTAAGAAGAAAGAAAGAAAGAACTAAAAAAAATTCTCTATGTAAAATATAAGGTGTGTTTAAGGTAGAACAATTTGGTATTTCTTTGTAATACAGTTAATGGCACCTCCAAAAGCTTCTGTTTGACCGGAAGGATTACCGGACCGAAAAAAGAACTTATAGAAAAAGTTAAGGACGCGGAAAATGAAAATTATTACGTTTCAAGAATAAAAAGGACAGTCGAGTACTGGTTCTACAGGTCAGGAGGTACATCTACTGCCGGGGACCAGCGGACAGTGAGTAATTTTGCAAGTCGAGTTCGGTACAGTGTGCTATAATATTAACTGTTTAGTAACAATACGGCTGAAGAGGGCGTCACAGTACTCCATCTTGAAAAGGGTTGAAAACAATAAGGTGTTCGGTGAGTTATTTATAAATAGAAGTGAAATTAAGTAGTATAATCATTCATAAAAATTAGAGTAATTATTTTGTAAGCAATAAAAGTAATAGTACCAGAAGTAAGTGAATTGTAACAACTTTTTATTTTTCTATTGTTAACTTATTAATGAAATAAGATATTACTTTCTATTTGTCATAATTAAGTTTTTAGCAAATCGACTACATTTTAGTATTTATAATTTAATTGCCATTAAGTAAATTTTATCTTTTGTAATTGAATTATAATTTTGTTTTTTTTTTGTCTTCAGTCATTAGACTGGTTTGATGCAGCTCTCCAAGATTCCCTATCTAGTGCTAGTCGTTTCATTTCAGTATACCCTCTACATCCTACATCCCCAACAATTTGTTTTACATATTCCAAACGTGGCCTGCCTACACAATTTTTCCCTTCTACCTGTCCTTCCAATATTAAAGCGATTATTCCAGGATGCCTTAGTATGTGGCCTATAAGTCTGTCTCTTCTTTTAACTATATTTTTCCAAATGCTTCTTTCTTCATCTATTTGCCGCAATACCTCTTCATTTGTCAAAAAAAATTATATTTCTTAGTGAAGGTTCGTTTAGCTTGTGCTATTCGGCATTTTATATCGCTCCTGCTTCGTCCATCTTTAGTAATTCTACTTCCCAAACAACAAAATTCTTCTACATCCATAATCTTTTCACCTCCTATTTTCATATTCAGTGGTCCATCTTTGTTATTTCTACTACATTTCATTACTTTTGTTTTGTTCTTGTTTATTTTCATGCGATAGTTCTTGCGTAGGACTTCATCTATGCCGTTCATTGTTTCTTCTAAATCCTTTTTACTCTCGGCTAGAATTACTATATCATCAGCAAATCGTAGCATCTTTATCTTTTCACCTTGTACTGTTACTCCGAATCTAAATTGTTCTTTAACATCATTAACTGCTAGTTCCATGTAAAGATTAAAAAGTAATGGAGATAGGGAACATCCTTCTCGGACTCCCTTTCTTATTAGGGCTTCTTTCTTATGTTCTTCAATTGTTATTGTTGCTGTTTGGTTCCTGTACATCTTAGCAATTGTTCTTCTATCTCTGTATTTGAACCCTAATTTTTTTAAAATGCTGAACATTTTATTCCAATCTACGTTATCGAAAGCCTTTTCTATGTCTATAAACGCCAAGTATGTTGGTTTGTTTTTCTTTAATCTTTCCTTCTACTATTAATCTGAGGCCTAAAATTGCTTCCATTGTCCCTATACTTTTCCTGAAACCAAATTGGTCTTCTCCTAACACTTCTTCCACTCTCCTCTCAATTCTTCTGTATAAAATTCTAGTTAAGATTTTTGATGCATGACTAGTTAAACTAATTGTTCTATATTCTTCACATTTATCTGCCCCTGCTTTCTTTGGTATCATAACTATAACACTTTTTTTGAAGTCTGACGGAAATTCCCCTTTTTCATAAATATTACACACCAGTTTGTAAAATCTATCAATCGCTTCCTCACCTGCACTGCGCAGTAATTCTACAGGTATTCCGTCTATTCCAGGAGCCTTTCTGCCATTTAAATCTTTTAATGCTCTCTTAAATTCAGATCTCAGTATTGAATTTAAGAGAGCATTAAAAGATTTATAATTTAATTAAAAGATTTATAATTTTGTATGTCATATATATTTATTAATATTATTAGTATTACTATTATTATTATTTTTATTATTTATCTTATTTTATATATGTTTAGAATGATAAGTTGCATTTATAAGAGATGTTTATATTTGTTAGTCTCTCAATACTGTCGAACTGTGAACACGCAACAATATTTTGAATATCATGGGTTTTGTAAATTAATTAATTGATTAAATAAGAAAACTTAAAATAACAGTACAATAAAACCCCCCCAAAAAAATAATACTGATTTTATTTACTCATTTATTCAAATAATATTGTATGAACCAGGTAAATCAATCATCGTCATTTTTATATTCGTTTTATTTAGCAAGAGTTAGAAGTCACTGGAATATTAAAAATGATTGTCAATAACGACTAAGTCTTAATTTGCACCTGCTTGAAAAAGTTGAAATATAAAGATAATACAAATTAAAAATGTATATTAATTTTATATTTTATTTTTTATTTTTACATTCATCATATTAAGAAAGATTTAGACGTCACTGGAAAATTAAAAATGATTGTCAATAACTACAAATCTAATTTGCACTGACTTATAAAAGTTGAAATTTAAATAGTATAAATTAAAAATGTAATAATTTTTATTTATTTTTTTTTTTTTTTAGGGTTTGATTTAAGTCGGATTTATTTTCTTGAGCTTGTTTTATTTTACGCTCTTCAATTTAATACTCGTATTTTTATTTAAATAAATGAAGGCCAACAAAAAAACTCTCTCTTTGAAAAGTAAAAGTTTTTACGAAACGTAACTGGGAAAAACCTGCTTCGTTTTAAAAATATAAAGTAGCAATTAAATTGGTGCGAGCTTCCCCTAATTTTGTTGACAAAATTTTTATGAATTTTCCCACAAAATAATTTGAATTACAAAATGTTAATCGACTGATATCATTCTACCATCAACATTTAATGATGAAAAGAAGATTGTAAACATTAAAAATATGACAATGTAGAAAATATAAGTTCCTTTAAAAAAAAAAAGAAAAAAAAGTTAATTAAGGAATAAGAAACTTAGTTGATTAAATTTTTTATTGTACAGGATAATTATTTTTAAGCTAGTTTGCATGCTTGTTGCTTTAAATAAATTTTATTTGTCTAGATTTGATAAAAAAAAACTATTAGGATATTTTTGATGAGGCATAGTTTTACCATTTCAACAAACGGTATCAGATTCGAAGTAACACATTTTAACTCTCGTATGAATTTTCTGATATTGTTCCTACCCACAAGCTTAGAAATTATGTGGAGATTAAATCAAATTAATAAATAAAAAAAAACCTAATGATTATGTTAACATTTTTTTTAATTTTATTTATTTATATTCTTTTTTTTGAATTCACTCTTTTCAATCTTTTTACAGTTTAAATTAATTGAATGGAATTTTTTCTTTTATTTATATCTTAATGAGTAGTTATAAGTTATAAAGGAAAGAACAGTATTCACCCTTGTTTTAAAGGGCTAGAAAGTATCTTATTTTTTGTACAAAGAGCACAAAATTTTATAGTATCTGTTCTAATAGTACGATCCTTTTAATCAGACTACCTTTGGCAAAATTAATTTTTATATATTTTTATTAATTATATCAATTTAAACATTCATTATAGAAGTTAATTCATTATTTGTTAGAAGTCTATTTTCATTTAGTTATTTAAACAGTAGTAGAAAATATATATACATACATATATATATACATACATATATATATATACATACATATATATATATATATATATAGTTTAAGATTTGAACAGTTTCACGGTACATTTTCAAGCACCTTATATAGGATAGGATTTCGCGGGTAAAGGCACCTTCCACCGGTCTTACCTGGTCCCTTTTTTTATTTTATATTTTATTGTTTTCTTTCTCTGCTGGGCCGGATTCACAATTAAGTATAACACAGCCCAGGATAGTGTCCATTACTCTAACGGGCCTTCCTGCCTACCGGTTTAATATCCGGCAAGGCAGGTCGGCCCACCAGTTAGATCTTTTATTTACGACTGCCTCTAACCACTAGTGTAGGGACACCAGAGGCTATTCTGACCCTGACATCCCTACACCAGAGACCGGGTCTCGGTCTTGTATGTACTTGGCCTCTAATGGGGAACCCCCAAGGGGATCCCCTACCGAGACAGCAAACTCTCCCTAACTATTGTCGACTCCTGTCCGTAGCAATTGTAAAGTAACGCAAATCATCTGAAATCCCCACTTTATTTTTTATTTTTTTTTTGACTCTCCTCCCCTGGGCCGGTCCGACTGGTTGGTATTGCGCCACCCTGGGGAGTGCCTGTCATACTCAAATGGGCTTTCCCACCTACCGGCTGTATGTCCGGCATGGCAGGTCGGCCCACCGGTCAGTTCTTTTGAGTCTATTGATATGCCCATCTATATATATCGCCACGCCATACCTACATATAATTGTCTTGACGTGACGATTGGGTCTTTTCTTTGATCTTTCCTATCAAGAAAACCCTTGGAGTTCCCAGCGCCTCATCGAAACTGGCACACCTCAGCATGCCAGTCCTCACCACTGGGGCTATCCGCCCTTCCCTATACTAAGATCAGAACCCCAATCTCCTCTCGTCCTCATTATTCTGCGTTAATATTTTCTTAATAGCTGAATAAACTCTCTTCCAGGCATCTTCACTCTGCAACATGTGATTAATTAATCTGCCGTTACCATCAGATGATAGATCGATGTCTATTAATTCTTGATCGATGTCAGTAAATGTGTGCTCAACATCATCTTCGCGATCGCAATACATACATTCCGTCGATGCTCTTCTACCGATTCTCTGCAAGTAAAAATTAAAGTTGCCATGCCCAGTCCCCACCTGTTGGGGATTGCCCACCAATCCCCACAAGGTGGAATCCCCACCTGTTCATCGGAACCGGCACACCACGGCATGCCGACCCTCGCAGCTGGGGCTGTCCAATCCTGGAACTAATATCTTCTTCTTCGTTCCTCAATATCATTAACCATTATGATGCACTTTGTATAGTTGTCACATGTCTTCCAACGAGCCGCCGTAGATAGTATATCTGGTAAAAGAGCCACTGGGGTCAGGTCGGCGATCCTAGCACGAGTCCACTGTTCCTGGTCCCTGTACTAAATACTGTCTAATACTGCTCGGATCCGTAACATACCTTAGTAGTACATCGATTTCCAATAAATTTCGTTCACCACAACGACTAAACCACTTTTCGGTTCTAGCTCTTATTATTTTTATTATTCAGCGAAAAATTTAATTGTAGTATAATTATTTTTAGGAAAGAATGGAAACAGAAATATAATTTTTTTACGAATAAATAGATTAATACTGTATTTAAAGACACAGAATTACTGCTTAGTCAGCAAGTTTCATATTTTATAAAAAATAGAAATATAACTAAAAAAAAGAAAAATTATTTTATATAAATAACCTTAAAATCGATGAGAAAAAAGTGTAAAGTGAGATAGAAGATTAGTATTTTAGCAGAGAAGAAAAACTACAGCAGTTTTAATAGCACTAATTCTTTACAATTTCCTTTTATATATTTTCTTTATATCATCCCTTCATTCAGCACTTCTCCTTATCATCCTTTCTTTTCCACTTTACTTTTTTCTTTCTTTCTTGGTAACCTCATTTCTTTTCAGTAACAGTGTAACTTGTCTTCTTATGTATTACTGACCCATCTATTACACCTACCTTTTCTAACAAAGGACGCAGACTATAAAACTTAATTTACTGTATTGCTATACAAAGGTATCTTTTAAAACCAATTCATTAACTAATCGATATATCTTACAAAATTCAATAGATTTTACTTTTATCCGTGCAGCTATTTAATTAAATAACTCTTTCAATTGAAAATAATTAATTATTACTATTATTATTAATTTTTTTTTAAGAAGGAAAAATATAAAATAAACTGCAATATGGCGATTACTACCATATTCATTACAACCCCTAAGTAGTAGTAGGGATTTTAAATTACATAGGGCAAAAACATATTTTGGCATGATAAATGTAAACAGGTCCTAAGGACGCGGATAAGGAAAATTATAACCCTTCAACAATTAAAAGGACGGTCAGGTACTGATTCTACAGGCCAGGAGGTTTAAATACTGCAAGGGACTAAAGGACAGAGTGAGCAGTTTTGCAAGTCGGAGTTCCGTGAAGTGTACGATAACACTAACTGTTTGGTAAAAACACTGCTGAAGAGTGCGTCACACTACTCCATTTTGAACAGGGTTGAAGACAATAAAATGCTCGGTGAGTTATTTATAAATAGGAGTGAAAGTAAGTAACCCGATCATTCATAAAAATTAGGGTAGTTATTTTGTAAGCAATAAAAGTAATAGTACTAGAAGAAATTGAATCCTGTTGTTCTACTGAATCCAATTAATTAATTAATCTGAATGAATTTTAATTCATTCAAATGGGAGAAACAATACTGAGATCTAAATTTAACAGAGCATTAAAAGATTTAAATGGCAGAAAGGCTCCTAGAATAGACGGAATACCTGTAGAATTACTGCGCAGTGCAGGTGAGGAAGCGATTGATAGATTATACAAACTGGTGTGTAATATTTATGAAAAAGGGGAATTTCCGTCAGACTTCAAAAAAAGTGTTATAGTTATGATACCAAAGAAAGCAGGGGCAGATAAATGTGAAGAATACAGAACAATTAGTTTAACTAGTCATGCATCAAAAATCTTAACTAGAATTTTATACAGAAGAATTGAGAGGAGAGTGGAAGAAGTGTTAGGAGAAGACCAATTTGGTTTCAGGAAAAGTATAGGGACAAGGGAAGCAATTTTAGGCCTCAGATTAATAGTAGAAGGAAGATTAAAGAAAAACAAACCAACATACTTGGCGTTTATAGACCTAGAATAGGCTTTCGATAACGTAGACTGGAATAAAATGTTCAGCATTTTAAAAAAAATTAGGGTTCAAATACAGAGATAGAAGAACAATTGCTAACATGTACAGGAACCAAACAGCAACAATAACAATTGAAGAACATAAGAAAGAAGCCCTAATAAGAAAGGGAGTCCGACAAGGATGTTCCCTATCTTCGTTACTTTTTAATCTTTACATGGAACTAGCAGTTAATGATGTTAAAGAACAATTTAGATTCGGAGTAACAGTACAAGGTGAAAAGATAAAGATGCTACGATTTGCTGATGATATAGTAATTCTAGCCGAGAGTAAAAAGGATTTAGAAGAAACAATGAACGGCATAGATGAAGTCCTACGCAAGGACTATCGCATGAAAATAAACAAGAACAAAACAAAAGTAATGAAATGTAGTAGAAATAACAAAGATGGACCGCCGAATGTGAAAATAGGAGGAGAAAAGATTATGGAGGTAGAAAAATTTTGTTATTTGGGAAGTAAAATTACTAAAGATGGACGAAGCAGGAGCGATATAAAATGCCGAATAGCACAAGCTAAACGAGCCTTCAGTAAGAAATATAATTTGTTTACATCAAAAATTAATTTAAATGTCAGAAAAAGATTTTTGAAAGTGTATGTTTGGAGTGTCGCTTTATATGGAAGTGAAACTTGGACGATCGGAGTATCTGAGAAGAAAAGATTAGAAGCTTTTGAAATGCGGTGCTATAGGAGAATGTTAAAAATCAGATGGGTGGATAAAGGGACAAATGAAGAGGTATTGCGGCAAATAGATGAAGAAAGAAGCATTTGGAAAAATATAGTTAAAAGAAGAGACAGACTTATAGGCCACATACTAAGGCATCCTGGAATAGTCGCTTTAATATTGGAAGGACAGGTAGAAGGGAAGAATTGTGTAGGCAGGCCACGTTTGGAGTATGTAAAACAAATTGTTGGGGATGTAGGATGTAGAGGGTATACTGAAATGAAACGACTAGCACTAGATAGGGAATCTTGGAGAGCTGCATCAAACCAGTCAAATGACTGAAGACAAAAAAAAAAAAGAATTTTAATCTAAATTGAATTCAGTAAGTGAATTCTATTATTATTTAGCGTAAAATTTAATTGTAATGTAATTATTTTTAGAAAATAAATGGCAACAGAAATGGAATTCTGGCATGATGAATGCAAATACCACTTAAGGGCGCGGACAATGAAAATTATTACGCTTCAACAATCAAAAGGACGGTCGTGTACTGGTTCTACAGGCCAGCAGGTTTGACTACTCATCCCTTCATTTAGCACTTCTCCTTATCATCGTTTCTTTTACAATTTTCTTTTTCTTTCTTTCTTGGTAACCTCTTTCTACAATAAGGAAAAAATATAAAAAATTAAAATGTTAAAGAAAATGTGTTAGTATATTACCTATTTTATTACTTCATTGTCATGAATAGTCAGTCATATATATTGGTACCACATTATTAGGCAAATAATTTATATTATAGTTGGGTATTTACTTATTGTTATAGTGTGGTATTCTTCCGTGATGGGCTAATTCTCGTACCCAGGGTGACTTAAAGTTTTTTTTTTTATTGCAGTGAAAGTTTCAGTTTTATTAGTCTTTATGTTTTCCGATGAGTTTAAACATAATAAGTTGGTACATAATAACAGTAAAAAGTTCAATTGACTTATTTTATTTTTCAAATATTGTTTTGCCTTAACCGATATAAATTTATTTCATTAAACAAATGTTTTTTTCATGAACCTAATGAAATGATCCTGTTTGACAAATTAAAAGTGTTTACAATATATCTGAGTAGAACGTGTAAAAATTTTAAATTACTAATTGTCTATAATAGTTTTCTTTTTCTATGCCCAAATTTAATATTTTACTGCTTCATTTTCCATTTATCAGAAAATTTTATATATTTTAATGTAAAATTATTGTTAAATAAACGGTCGAATAACTTTTACGAATAACTCCTTTTATCTAACAAAAACGAAAATAGCAATTTACTTTTTTTTTAGATAAAAATATTCTGAGTTAGGTGTTCCTGGAAAAATTGACAACTGAAAAATCTTTGGTTAGAAAGTGTAAAATGTTTGGCGAAAAGTTACTAAAATTTTATTTCTTTAGGCATTCATTGTCACATTACATAAATTATTTTTAGTAGTTTCACACTGACAAGATTTATTGTTAATTTAAATATAATCAAATAAAAAATTATTTCTTAAAAAGCTTTTATTTAAATAATATTAATATTAACATTAATCAAAAAAAGGAAACAAAATAGAAAAACCCTCTAAAAAGTGAAAATTAGAATTAAATCATAAAATATAATATATTAACAAATATAAAAATGCACTGAAAAGTAAAAAATAAATTATATAAATATCTAATAAATAACCAATAAATAAATACAATAATTATTAAATTTTTAATTTAAACGTAACGAAAATATTTAGTTAAATAAAAGCGTGGCGCAGTTTTTAAATAAATTATGAGAACTGCGCCACGCTTTTTTTTAATAATTATTTAATAATTTCAATTTAATAATTATTACATTTATTTATTTTTTGATTTATTGGTTATATATTATTTTTTATTTTTTTTTTCTTGAATTTTTACGGGCATCGACTACTAAGGTCATTAGGCCTCGTCACGTTCTTAGAAAGAAATTATTATCACCATCAGGATCGTCATATGTAAGGGTGTAAAGGACCCTTACATTTTATTTAAAAGCACAAACTACACAAAAACATTAAGACACAAAAGACAAGGACAAACAAAACACTTACGGGGTGTAAAGGGCCCCGATATTAAAATTTGAGATAAGGTTCTCAAAAGTCCATGAAATTAAAAATATAAGATATCAATACCATTTTGCTTTTTTTCTACGTGTCTCTTTTATAGTTTGTTTAAGCACCCTCGGGGTGACCAGAACCGCCGTTGAGCAGTGCATCAGTCGCGCCAGGGTGCCGTGGCAGTTGACTCCTCCTTATAAAAAGGCTACAAGCATCCATTGCACTTACCCATAGCCTCGCGCCCTCAGTTTACCCTTGAAGGTCCCCCATGCCATCATTGGACACACCCCGACTCAGTGCTCTTGAATGCAGACGAGCCAGGGTGGCCTAGGAAAGAGGGCTACCTCCCGTCACTATACGTGCCACGCTTCGAGACTCTCTTATATATATATATATATAAAACTACCGCTTAGAGATTCTTTTAACACAACTTTATTTTCATTTTTATAGACTTTTAAGGAGTCCACTGGCGTGTAACAATGCAACTATCTTTTCTTCATTTCCATTATCCAGATCAGCAATAATATCATTTCTAAGACGGAACCTCTTTCTGAGGTCCTCATATATGGTACACTCTTCTGTTAGATGCTTGACTGTCAGTGTTTTATTACAAACACCGCACATTGGTCTCTCTTCGCCGGTTAACAAATATGAATTTGTTAATCCCGTGTGACCGATTCTAAGTCTGGTCACAGCTACTTGTTCTCGGCGGGTCAACTTCACGTCCCTTTTCCATTTATATGGAGAAGTTTTAACTGAGTTTAATTTTGTATTCAAACTCCTTCATTAAGTATTCCACTTGTTTTTAACTATGCTAATTAGACAGTTTTTAACATCTGCCACTCTTACAGGAAATGCATCCAAATCATCGCAGACTGTTGCCTTTCTGGCAGGTTCGTCTGTGCTCTCATTACCTGTAATACCAGCATGCCCTGGAGGCCATACAAATACGTATCGCTGTCCTCGTTGATTTAAAACGTATAAAATAGACAGGATGTTTGTAATTAGGACATTCTTAATGTTTTTGTTCCGAATTGCAACAAGTGCACTTAGGAATCGGAACAAATTAGCACTCTCTCTTCGCAATAATGTTCTGTGAAGTGAAGAACTTGCTGAATGGCAGCAAGTTCTGACGTATAAACTCTGGGCATATCTGGCAGTTTCCAACAATGGGGTTTTCCATTTACATATATGGAGCATCCAACACCAAGTTCGGTTTTAGAACCGTCAGTATAAATTCTAATATGTTCTTCGTAACTACTGACTGTTGCCAAAAATTCCTGTTGGATGATCATATAATTTATTTTTTACTTTTCAGTGCATTTTTATATCTGTTAATATATTATATTTTTTTTGATTTAATTCTTATTTTTTACTTTTTAGAGTTTTTAGTTTTTCTAATTTGTTTCCTTTTTTTATCAATGTTAATATTAGTTAAATTAAAGCTTTTTAAAAAATAATTTTTTATATGTAACCAAATATATTTTTGTAATCTATTTTTTTTTTAGTATTTTTTTATGACTAAAAATAAAAGATTTTAAATTTTGTGTTTTTACACATCGAAGTTACATGCGTGTACCAAATTTTAATCATTTTCATACGATGAAAATGGAAATTTTCAACTAACTGCATGAATTTAGTGTGGAGGTAGCGCGAGGAGTCGTGGGGGTGGTCATATCAAATTCCGACACCGTAGTGCTGTATTGTCATCAAAGTTACATACGTGTACCAAATTTAATTGATTTTTATACGATAGATCAAAAGATATAGCAGTTGCAAGATTTGATTATTCCTAAAGCGAGTTAAATAAAAGCTTTTAAAAAGGGTATTTTTTAAAGTTCTTTTCAGTTTGTTGGAGGAAAGATTTTATAAATAAATTATATTTCATTGGTTAAGATAAAATTAATCAGCAATTGAGGAAAAAATAATAGATCTTAGAATTGCTTTTATAGTTTTATTTAAGATTATATTAAACATATAAATTAAATATATAACATTTACATATTCTTAGAAATCAATTTCAATTTTTTTTTAATTTAATTTTTATTTTTTGTTTATCTTGTTTCTTAATTTAATTCATCCCCTCTCCACAAACATATTTTACCATATAAAATCAAAGATCTTGTTTGTGAGTTGCTATATACTTTTTTCAGATCTGACCATTTAATTTCAGCAATGGTTTCACATGACGATGGTACGTTGGAAATCTAAGAAATTGATTTCCATCTTTTCTCCCAGTAAGAGTATCTAATTTTGCCTCTTTGTTATGATTTTAAGGTAATTTTTTAGTTAATACAACCGTAATTTTTGGATGGTTAAAGAGGAATAAGTATTCGTATATTCTTAAAAATATACGAATACTTAGCATACTCAATAACTGTCATTTTTTAAATGCATATTCATTTACTATCATTTTTCCTTTCGTTAAAGATATGAGAGGTTAGTCTTTATTATTAATTACTACAAGCAAGTTGTAGTGATTAATAATAGTTTAATAATGAGTGATTAATAATATACTTACTGCTGAGAAGTACTTAAGGAATTAGTAATTCTTCAGCTCACTAATTTACCTTTATTTATATTTAAGATCTTGGGACGATTACTTTTTAATAACTGGTCTACAAATCAACGTCACTTTTGGGATAAAAATCAAAACTTATTTCTCCTCCAGCATTTATAAATTTATATATATATATGTATATATATACCTACAATAATTAAATGATCATGTATGTGAAGTGGCAATTGGAATCTGTATATATAATCATAAAACCACAATTGATTATTAAACAGTCGACTACAACCGTTAAATTTTCGCTTTATGCAAATAAATAAACTTTTTTTTATGGTAAAATCGTTCATTACACTTTTTGATGATTAAATTCTTTTTAATCACATATCGTGTTTCTATCACAAAAAATGTTATTTTTATTTTGACGTCGATTAAAACGTAATTTTTTTCTGAATAGCTCTTAAACTGGTTTCATTACATTTAAAATTAATTGGAGTTTGAAACCCATTCATTTATTTTTATTTTACGTAAATAGTCACGAGGAATATTTGAACTGCGTTCGTAACAATTTGTTCCGACATTCATCCAAAATTATTTGTTATTTTCAGTAATCTAATTCTCAATTTTTATTTCTGTATTTACAATACTTTTCCTCTAACTAGTCAGCAAAATCAATTCTGAATTAAAATTTAAAATCTCTTTGGTACTGTTGGTCGTATAATAGCCTCATTTAAAATTTAGCAGTAATTTATTAATTTTTTTACTTTTGTCATTTAATATTTTATTTTAAAAGTTCATTTTCTGGTTTTGTATTTTCGGTATTTCTAAATTATATGATACTAAAAGTTAAAATATTTTAAAAAAATTTACAAGTTTATAAACTGTTTTATATTATTTAAAAAAAAATATTATTTTTAATAAAAAATAAAATCATCAAAACGTTCCTTAATTTCACGTAATTATCTATAATGTAAAATTTTATTACCTCATAAATGAAGTTTTTAAATTATTATAAAACACAAAAAATGAATTTTTTCTGCTATATTTTTAGATTATTATATTACCAGTCTAACTTTTTCCTTAATTCTGTTTCATTCTTACAGCAGTATGTTTAATTAAAAATGTTGATGAGGTTTTATATACATACACACACAGAACCAAGGACCCTGAAATATAATCCTCATTGAATCGTAACGGAGGAATAAAATGTCACAGAAAGCATCGAGCGCTGTCTTGTAATATCATACCACTAATATTAACATTTCAAAACTCAATGACCCAACCCCTCTCATTTTCTACCACTCAATATTTACGTGGAGGTACGACTGTTATGTCAACGCGTCTATAATAACATCCCATGACTGCATTTTTAATAGCGTGAAAATTGAATACTAGGGACTTTCATCATAGTATAAAAAGCTTTTACGGTGATGAAACAACTGATCGAAGTACTAGGTGAGGAATAAAATTTCTTGCATCAGAGATTTGTAAAGCAAATGTTGAGAATAAACCTTGCAATGGTCAATCAGTTTCTATGACGGATGAGGAACACAAAAGGAAATGAATGGATTGATTCAAAATGACTGTCAGTGAACGCATCGTCACCTAATTAAAAAAATCGAAAGATCTAGTAGGACGAAACATTATTGCACAATTGGGATACCGTAATATCTGTTCACAGTGCGTGCCACTAAAACTCACAGAAAATAACATACAGCAACAAAAGGATTTTGTGAACAGCTTTTGAAACGTTATTGTAAATAGTTAGATTACCTCTTTTTCAATAGTGTAATGAAAAAAAAAAATTGGGTGAATCATTACGAACCGAAAGATAAACAGCAGATCATGAAATATCTGAAAATATGATTCAGCACAATAAAAAAAAATTCAAAACACAATCCTCTGCTAAACTAAAAAAAACTGTCTTCACACTGGTCTGGGATTCCAAACACGTGTATATGAATGAATACGTAACAGTTGGGTCAACTGTAAATTCTGTGCAATACATAGAGATGTTAAAACACCTTAGGAGACGTGGATTTTATGTTCAATACACCAGGCAACTTATAATTCTGCTGCACGATAAAGCTTGGCCACACGGTTTATATATATAATTATACCGATTGTTTCATTTTAATCGCCACAGGCGATTTTCTCGAAAACTACGCAAAACATAAAAAAAATGACACGAACAAAAGTTACTCAGAATGGAGGGAGACACCTAATAGTGACCTTGAATTTAACTTTAACATTATTTCAAGGTTAATTTTTTTTTAAAGAAGCAAAAAAATTATTAAAAAGAAAAAAACCAGAGATAAAGATAAATAAAGTTATTTTTTATTATTTTTTTCCTGAATTTTTATGGGCATCGACTGCTAAGGTTATTAGCCCTCGTCACATTCTTTAAAAGAAATTATTATCTCCATCTGGATCGACTTATGTAAGGGTGTAAAGGGCCCTTACATTTTATTTAAAAACACAAACTTCACGATAAACATTAAGACATAAAAGACAAGGACAATCACAAACACTTAAGGGGTGTAAAGGGCCCCAATATTAAAATTTAAGATAAGGTTCTCAAAAGACCATGAAATTAAAATTTCAACTTATCAATACCATTTCTTTCTTTATATATATATATATATTTATATAAGACTACCGCTTAGAGATTCTTTTATCACAGCTTTAAACTTTCATTTTATAGACTTTGAAGAAGTCCACTGGCGTGTAAAAATGCAACTATATTTTCTTCATTTCCATTATCCAGATCAGCAGTAATATTATTTGTAAGACAGAACCTCTTTCTGAGGTCCTCATATATGGTACACTCTTCTATTAGATGCTTGATTGTCAGTGTTTTATTACAAACACCGCACATTGGTCTCACTTCGCCGGTTAACAAATATGAATTTGTTAATCCCGTGTGACCGATTCTATGTCTGGTCACAGCTACTTGTTCTCGGCGGGTCATCTTCACGTCGCTTTTCCATTTATAAGGAGAAGTTTTTACTGAGTTTAATTTTGTATTTAAACTCCTCCATTCAGCATTCTACTTGTTTTTTACTATGTTTGTTAGACGGTTTTTAACATCTGCCACTCTTACAGGAAATGCATCCAAGTCATCGTAGACTGTTGCCTTTCTGGCAGCTTCGTCTGCGATTTCATTACCTATAATACCAGCATGCCCTGGAGTCCATACAAATACGCATCGCTGTCCTCGTTGTTTTAGTACGTATAAAATGGACAGGATGTTTGCAATTAGGACATCCTTAATGTTCTTGTTCCGAATTGCGACGAGTGCACTTAATGAATCGGAACATATTAGCACTCTCTCTTCGCAATAGTGTTCAGTGTAGCGAAGAGCTTGCTGAATTGCAGTGAGTTCTGCCGTGTAGACACTGGCTACATCTGGCAGTTTCCAAAAGTGGGCTTCTCCATTTACATATATTGAGCATCCAACACCATGTTCGGTTTTAGAACCGTCAGTATAAATTCTAATATGTTCTTCGTAACTAGTGACGGTTGCCAAAAATTCGTGTTGGATGATCACTGCTGGTTTCTTTTTTATTTCTCCTTGAGAGAGATCCAACCTTGTATTTACAAGGTTCGGGTAATATTGTTTTCAGAGTTGTTACACCTCTTAAATGACAAAACACAACGTTCTCCACCTGTTTGTAGGTTTTAAAAATTATTACTGTGGCTGTGATTGTGAGTTTCATATTGTTTGTGCAGAATTTCTGGTTTTCAACTGCATTTGATATGAAAAAATTGTTAAATCAAAATTCCAAGAAAATGTGTAAATTCAGTGAATAATTTTTATTGCATTTGTGGTGAAATAACATTTCGTCAGAGAAACGCAATCTGACGCCTCTTGTGAAGACTGCTTATTAATATTATTTTGGTATGATGGTAGGGGACCAGGATAAGTCCATATATATGTTCCAACTCTTTTTCAATTATTACGAGAATGACTGAAAAATAAAAAACGATCTCTGGCCTTTGCTGTGCATATGGTTTGGCGGAAGCCTACAAACCATACAGATAACTGCTATTTCTGCTTGATTCCAGGTATAAAGTCAGTATTGTCAATGAAGCAAAGAGGAACAGTTCAATACCCTAATTTTCCATCTACTATTCGACCTATTTCACATTCAGATATTTCCATTTCCTACTCCAGCTAAAATTATGAGCTTGAAGTAAAAAATGAAGAGAGAGTGGAAGGAGAAGAACCCAACAAGTCTTTCAGATCCCATGACTCTGATTTTAACGAAAAAGATTATAAAAATCACAGACAGAGTCAAACAGAATTGAGTGATCTCATTCGAGACGTTGATTTGTCGAAGAAAGTATAACTTCTAGGGTCATGACTGTAGTAATTGAATATTCCTCAACGTGATATTAGGGTCTCACAGTACAGACATCCTCATAGGGATCTGTTTTCTTTTTTTGAGAAGAAAAACAATCTTGTTGTTTTCTGCGGATTTAATGGCTTGAAATCTTTGAATTTGAATCATGATCCAACTGATTGGAGTCTATTCATAGACTCCCCCAAGCTTAGTTTTAAAACTGTATTACTTCACAACGATCAACTTTCTTTCTTCTATCCTGTTGGACATGCAATTTACATGAAAGGCAGTTATGCAAACATGGCAATCCTTCTAGACTCAATCAAATATGCAGAACACAAATGGGAAATATGTGGTAATTTAAAAGTCGCCGCTGTACTCTTACAAATGCAACTGGGGTACACTACATGCTGCTTTTTATATATGAGGGACACTAAGGACAGGAAATTACAATATATTCAAGCAGACTGGCCTGCAAGAAATCTTATCTCTACCAAGATAAATGTCGTTACTAAGCCTCTCGTAGACCAAAAGTTGTTCTTCTTCCACCCGTTTATACACAGCTGGGTTTGACGAAACATTTTGTCAAAAACATGAACCAAGAAAGACAGGCCTTTAAGTTCTTAGAGACAGATTTTCTACATTAAGTGATGGAAAAAATAAGGAAGGTATTTTTGTTGGGCAACAAATTCGACAGCTTGTAAACGATCCTCTGTTTGACTAAATTTTGGAAGGGAAGGAAAATAAAGTTTGAAAAGCCTTAAAGAAGTTATTCATGGAGTTTTAGGCAAGAAAAGAAATGAAAACTCCATTCAATTGGTGACAGTACTTCTACAAAGTACCATCAATTAGGATGTAAAATGTCGCTTAAAATCCATTTTCTTCACTCACACCTGGAATTTTTCCTTCTAGTTGTGTTGTCAGTGATGAATATGGAGAACGATTCCATCAGGATATTTTTGTAATGGAACAAAGTTACCGGGGTTATGGAATGCAGCAATGCTTACAGATTACAGCTGGTCTGTCTGCAGGGATACTCTGAAACTTACATGAGGAAAGCCAAAAGACAACAATCTCATCAAGTCAGCACATGATTCTATTCAAACCCAACCATATGTCTGGTATTCTTCCATTAACTAAAAACTCTTAGAATGCAATTGTCATTAAAAAATGTCAAATATACATTCAATGTTGTTGGTATATGTAATTAAAATGTATCATTTTCTTTTAAGGCGTTAAAATAAACTACTACCACCTTTTGTATGACACAGAAACTAGAACTAATAATAATTTTTCTTTGCCATATTTTTTTTTTCTCCAAAATTAGTAAGATTTGATTCATGAAGTGAAGAAGGACACATTAAAATAATATTTTGTTTTGTTGGGCAGTGTTAAAATAATGATGAATTATTAATAATGAAATGACGTGGTAACTGAACTGGCGCCAGCCTTAGCTAGTTTTGTGGAACAAATTATAAACTAGAAGATGAAGAATCGGCAAAGTAGAGAAAGCAGCCCTACGTAATCAAAGACGAAAACTGACGCTATTGAAAAAAACGTTCATCTCCACCAAGGAATGATCCTTCGAGAACTTCCAAGATGAAGGAAAGTGAACGGATAATGGTCAAGAAGCCAGTAGGTAAGGTAGATGTTGCAAAAATCCATAATCAGGGAACGAAGAATACAGAAGTAAAATTATTAGCAAAAGAAGACATAGAAAAAACAATAATGGAGCCTCCTAAGGAACAAAGGTTTTTAAGTGCGAGGATGAGGACTTCGGCCGTTCCACATGTTCTAGCCTTGAGTGTATCCAATCTCGACTGTGATGTACTTCTCACCGCGCCACTGGAGCTGGTGTCGTCTGATGCCGGCAACAGGAGAACCTCCGGGATTCCCGGAGAGAGATCTATAGATTCCATCTTTGAGCCCTCAGATTCCTGACATCTAGAATCTGACATCAGGCCTTTGGGAAGATGGAGAAGAGAATTAAAAAAGGACAGCCTAAGGGGAAGTCTAGGCCATAACAAGAAGAATGAGATTAATTTTAATCGGGTGATATTGTTGCAACATTAAATATTTGGTAACAGTTCAATTGAATTGGGTTGAAAGGGTTGAATTGGGTTGTTAATGGGTGTTTGAAGTTTTAATGTGTAAGGTTTTAGTGATTTTAAGGACAAGGATCCTTTACACCCCTGTCATATTATGATATTTTGGGAGTTTTGTAATACACCTTGACAATTCTATTTCAAGATGATTTCTTATGACAAAACTATTCTACCGACTACGTCACTCGTGTTTTTAACAGGGTGAGAAAAGTAATTTTTTTTTTTTGTTCCTTTGATGTTAAAGGGGCTAATGACCATAGCAGTCAATGCTCGAAAACTTCAAAAGAAAAAAAAAATAATATTATTATTTTATAATCATCTAATCTTATTTCACTCAATAATAATCATATTATTTAAGAAAGTGAGGCCAATAATGTTAAAATAATAAGGAAGTAAATACAATGTTATTATTATACGGTTCTTTTTTAGCCTCCATAATTTTGTTTCATGTTGTTGCTACAAAGGGATAAGATACAACAGTGTTCGACATCAGAATAATGTTAGAAATGAACAAACAGTACAAGCCTTCTACGACGGTTTCTTAAATCAATTATAATATAATTCTTTTTCAGTCTCACATATCAATTATATCTATGTAAGTTAAGTTTTATACTCAAGAATTTCTATTTAAAAAAAAAAACGAGTTTTATTTTTTTAATACAATTAAAATTATTCCAATCTATATACCCAACTGTTAATTAATTGTTAACTACTTAGTATACACTTAAATAGTTTTACATCATTATGCGTGTATGTTAATGATTTATGAAATAGGACGATGAGAATCGAACGAGTACCGTAGCTATACTGAAGAAATTATTATTTGTTAAAAACAAACACAGCAACTCCAATGCATTCCCGAGCGTAGAAGTTTCCTGAAAAATTATTGATATCAGGACTCTCGTGGCTATTGGAATGAAATGAATCAACCCACCGGGTTGGTCTAGTGGTCAACGCGTCTTCACAAATCTTCTGATTTGGAAATCGAGAGTTCCACGGTTCAAGTCCTAGTAAAGGAAGCTAATTTTATGAGGATTTTAATAATAGATCGTGGATACTGGTGTTCTTTGGTCGTCTGGTGGTTGGGTTGGGTTGGGTTGGGGACTGTAATTTCCCGAGTCTAAAAAGGAAAAACGGAATGAAATTAATCAACTATTTATCGTACTATAACTTGTATATGTACATGCTCCATCCTATAGGTCAAATTAAGAATTTCTTACTAATGGTTTTTTTTTAATTATACTAGATTAAATTTATTATTATACGACTGCCCATAAAGAAGTGTAAAGTACATTTAGGGAGTGTATGTATTTACGAGTTTATATATATATATATATATATATAATAACAAGACATATTTTACTTACAAATATTATCATTATTAAACTCTTGGATTAACCAATCAACTAAAGAAATTTATACATTATATTCACTACGTTTCACTTAGAAATCCCTTAGCTTCCTCAGGTGACAATACACATTCGTACACAACATACAAATTTGTATGATAATATGTTGTATAAATTTTACAACTTGTTAAATGCAAATATTATGTATACATTAAAATATTAGCACAGAGCATAAATAAAATATAAACAAAAGAAATAAAGAGGTTGGTATTGAAGTTTGTTTAGAAGAAAGTCATTATTTGTTATAGCAACAAGAGAATATAAAATTATATCCGATATAATGTTTAGAAAACATAAGGTAAAACTTCTGACAGATTTCATGTTAGGAATGAAGAAAGAATACGCCTGGTTAAGACCGGATAACATTGAACAAGTTGTAATGAGGTAAATTGTATCAGATTCTTCGTCTAGTGTTAAAGCATCGACCATACACAAGGAGAAATTACTTAATGCATCTTGAAAGATCATTACGCTTAACTTTTGACCGTGAAGATGATTTTATAATCATGAAAATTATAATAATGGAACTTAGTGCTTTACAAACACTTTGGAAATTCTATTATAGAATATTCAATATATTATAATATGAATTAATAAGTAACGTGTACTTCGTAGATTAACATTCAGAAAAAAATCTCAATTGATGAGTCAGTTTGAGATATTATAAAATTCAAAAGAAACAGCAGCAGTGTAACCCAGTAAATTTAAAATTTTATTTATTTATTTATAAATCAGTTATCCAACGTTCCTGGTAAAGTTTTCACAAAACATACTTGCAATGATATTGCTAAAAATTTTAATTCTTATATAAAATATAACCATCGGGCTGGTCTACTGGATAAATCGTCTCTCAAATCAGTTGTTTTAACACATGATTTACGAAGTCATAAGTTCTCAGGTTCGAATCCTAGTAAAAGCTAGTTACATTTATACGGATTTGAATACTAAACAGTGGATAACGGTGAA
The DNA here is from genome assembly GCF_047948215.1 of Lycorma delicatula. NCBI lineage: Eukaryota > Metazoa > Arthropoda > Insecta > Hemiptera > Fulgoridae > Lycorma > Lycorma delicatula. The sequence continues at coordinate 381,824,246 of NC_134455.1, read as the reverse complement.
CTATGGTGGTTGACGTTCAATTAACCTCACATGTCAGGAATGATCGTGTGTCTATACAAGTCTACACCTCAATTTACAAATCATACATATCATCCTCATCTCATTGGATTGAGATGTTGGTATCTTACTGTTCACTCATTGAACGGATTGTGATGTATACATTAGGAAAATAAAAATAAATTAATATATATTTTATCAACTTTTTTTAGTTGACTGCTTGGTAAACTCCAGGTGAGAGATACAGTTTATTAACTAAAAGGGAACCACCATAAAAAAAATGTAGGTTATGGAAACGCCGCAAATCCTTTAACAGTAGATAATAATAATCAATTTGTATTTAAGTAAGCTTTCTTACCTTAACAATTAAATCCAGATAACTGAATTTGTCTAGTACCCACACTCATTTATTTATTTCCTTTCTATTGAAAAAAAATACCCAAGCATATAAAAAAAAAATAAATAAATAAATTTATAAAACTTCAAAAACTAAAACTGGTATCTTAAAGTATTTTTTACAATGATAAATTATATTAATAACCTATTAAATTATTATATTTTGACTTCATGAAAAATACGATTATTAAAAGTTTTTTTTTATTAAAATATTTATAAAAGTATCATTTATTATTTACGAGATAATAATTTTATATAATTCCAACCAAGATATCGCATCAAAAAGCATTTAATGTGGTAAAAAAAGCTACGGAGGAAGAGAAGAAAGACAAAGATTGGAATTTATATAGCAGATAAATGAGGATATATATTTGAAATTATGCTGAGATTAAAAGTTTAGCACAAAACAGAGTAGAGAATAATAGTAAACCGTTTAATATTACTGATGATTCAAAAAACAATCCTTGTCTATAATTAAGGAAATATGCTAATAATATGTGTAAATACATTAAAATAGTCAAAACATAAGTAGTTACAAGTATGTACAAAACTTTTACTTTCAGGGATTGGTTGTTTTTTTTCATAAAAAAAAAAACAAAATTGTGATCCCACTTTCTTTCAATATTTGTAAATAAAATTTCCAGTTTGTTCTTATATAACGTCCAATTTTTTTTGAGGTGAAGCATCTTTACAACGATTAAAAAAAAAATCAAATCTAAACAATCCTTTTAATACGTAAGATATAAGACAATGTTCCGTGATTGGCGTTATCTCTCTTGATGATTTAACCAATAATCTATTTATTCTTATTACTATTAAGGGTCGTATAGAACGGTTAAGTATCTATTTTGAATTCCCTCACCAATAATTGAGTTAGTGAATTCAACAAACCATTAGTTTATGTACTTTATACACAAATGAATTATTATAAGGAATTTTTCCATCCAAACATTTAATTTCTGAACAACTACTATCTCTTTAATAGTTCAATAGTACTATCTCTTTAATAGTCAAACGAAAACCGCAATTTATGCATTTATTTGAAGAATATATCCCATTATTATTATGATTACTGTTCTGTGCAGTCTGCTGCAATAAAGCTTTTAAAGATAAGTTGTCAGTTAGTTTTAAAGTAAGATTAGCAGATCGTAGACTGAAATTAAAATATTATTACTTGTTAGCGAATCGATCAGGAGACTACTAATTAAAAAATGTTATATAAATATGATTTATTAGTTTAAAAATATAGAAAATAAGACAAATCAGTAATAATAATAATAACTCCTCGGGGTTACAGTAAAAAGTGACAGTAGTCTAACCCCACTGTACCTCAGTGATGAGAAATTTCAGCCCCTTGAGGATACCTTCTTCGAGATCAGTGTGATGGATAGGTGGCGTTCGAGGGAGTTGCGTAGGAGGTACTATGCGGCGCTTGTGGATGGAGCGGTTGATCGAGATGCATCTGTGGCCTGGCTGGAGTATGCCGAGTTGTTTGCTGAGACGGAGGGCCTTGGATTTGCTATACAGGATAGGGTCGTCAGCACACTCAGCTACAGAAAGCATGTTGTCAAGGATCCTGCTGTAAATATTGACCTGTGCCGTCTTTGTGGATCGACCAACGAGTCCATCGAACATGTCGTTAGCGGGTGTCAGTTTTTAGCTCCAAAGGAATATACAGTCCGACATAACAACGTGGCGAAGATACTTCATCAGAGACTCGCTTTGGACCTGGGTCTCCTTGCCGTTTCAGTCCCGTATTTTAATTATGTTCCTCAGCCTGTATTAGAGGACGATCAGTATAAACTGTACTACGATCGTACTGTTCTGACGGACAGGACAGTGGAATATAGTAGGCGAGACATCGTTCTGACCAAGAAGCAGGAAAAAATCACCTTCCTGATTGATGTCACAATCCCATTGTCCACCAACATAGTGAAGAAGTACACGGAAAAACTAGTGAAGTATTGGGATCTTGCAGAACAAGTCAGGGAGATTTGGGACCAGGAGAGCGTAATGGTGGTCCCGGTGGTTTTGGGCGCGATGGGAGAGATTCCACGTTCTCTGCATGGTTCATTAAGATCCGTTGGAGCACCAGCAAATCTGTTCCGACCGATGCAGAAAGCTGTGTTGCTGGATACATGCCGCTTGGTCCGTCGGTACATCACAAGCTCGAGCGATAAGATAACGCCTGTTCTTGAAGGGCCACCTGATCGTCATCAGATGGAGCTGCAGACGGGGGACAATGGCCGTTAACATCTGGCAGTTCATAAATTTTTATGACTGGTATTTTGTCTTTCATTCATATATTTCACCCATAGTATTCAATAGTTCATGTTACCATATACAATGCATGTCAGAACAATAGTTATAGCTCCTGGGCCTTGCCTTTGGGCCGGCCAGGATGCTTTTTACTGGGCTTGCTCAAGAGAATAATATTAATAATAATAATATTAAAGACAGGATTAATAATGACAGGTTTTATTAAATGGTATTTAAATCACAAAAAGCAGAATACAGTCCCATAGACTGTAATGACAAGATAATGGCTGCGGACAAGATAATGACTATTGACTGTAGACAAGATAATCACCGCTAATATTAACACTGAATATTGCATTAATAACAAAATAAGATTAAACCACTTTAAGGTTCATACAATTCCATTTCCTGCAAATACGTTTCCTGTTTAAAATAGTGCCATTCTAACAATTTATGAATGGATTTAATACGTTATCATTTTCTCTAATTTTCTATCAGTAAATCACCGAACAACTTTCAGTGTTCATCTCTGTACACACAATGGAATGCTTTTGACGTTACATTGCGCGTTGTTATTACATGTTGACTAATAACTCCGTCTTACAATCGCGTCGTACACATTTCGCTTATACTCTCTTCATACTCCTCACCTAATAGTGTCTTTGTTTCTTGTCTGAGAAGCATAATATAACCTGACCTACAGAACCGATCATATTCCTAAAATGTTGAAATGTGAGAATTATCGACCGCGCTCTTACATTTTCCCGTAAATTCCTACTCTGGTCCGGTAACCATTCTCATCAAACAACAGCTGTTGTAGGTGTGCCATTGACAGTATTACAAAGAACGGTTGTTAAACTGATCTTTTGCCTAAAGAAAGGATTCCTTCTGGATTGCTTTCATTGTTATTTTCTCAAACTTTCTTCTTAATTGAAAGGAATCCGTTACTCAGATCCATTATACTGGTCTCGTTACAATATCTTATGTGTTTTTTTTTGTCTTTTAACAGTCATTTAACTGGTTTGATGCAGCTCTCCAAGATTCCCTATCTAGTGCTAGTCGTTTCATTTCAGTTTCAATATCTTATATGGATGACATATTGGATATAAAAAAAAACATTTATTTATTTCTTACAAGGTTGTATCTTTTTTGACTGATAGAATCTAAATTTGTCACTTGTCATTGTAGCGTGTCACTTCAAATAGAAGAAAATAACTGAGATCTTTCAAAACACTGTGAAAGTCTACGTTTAATATTTTGTTGAGCTCAGATGCTTGTGTCTTTCATCTGGAATGTCTTGAGTTGGAATCTTTTTTAATCTTCAGATGCTATTAAATTTATCAATCATGAACAAATGCAGTTGGCCGTAACTCTATAGTTTTGAAGGGATATATATTTTATCATAAAACAATAGATTACTTTTATTTATTCCCCATCGTCAAATCTGCATTAAAAGGAACAAGATTTCAGACCGTTAAAGCTATGAAAGAAAAAGCGGCATGCGTCATGAAATAACTCACAGAAGAAGACTTCCAGCGCTGTTTCGAAAAATGGAAAATTTGCACGGAGCGTTTTGGGATAGAGAAGAGGTGTCTATTGATGAGGATAATAACTAAATATGTAAAAATTTAAAATATAAAATTTAGAGTATTAATCTTGTTATTTAATATCCAAAACTCGCGTATACTGTCTTTCACGAGTAGCATATTAAAACTTCGTGCTAGCCCGGCAACTATCATCGTCTAGATCAGTTGTGTGCCATTTTGGCTTGGACAAGCTATATTATTAAGGAGTGATTGGCTTTAATTTTGTTTTTTGAGTTGAGTTCTGTCTCCAGGATTTTACGGAGTCTTTCTCTGAACACTTTCTCCAACTCATGTTTTCTTGATTTATTGTTTATCATGAGGATCTGTTTGAAGCAAAGGTATGTATATTATTATTATTACTGTAACAATGATAATAATTTAAAAACAGAAAGGAAAAGAGGACAGCATTAAACTACTAGCTGATTGATGGTAAAAAAAAATCAAAGAAAAAACAATATACATAAAGGAAATGAATAAATAAGAAATACTTAATTAAAGCCGGGAAAATAGGATTAGAGAATGAATTACATGAATACTAAAGGATTGCAAAAAATGTTATGAATTACTTTTGATAACTTAAAAGGGTAAATATTTGTAAATACTTTAAACAGTAGCTGGTTATGAAAAGGTATAATTAATATAAACATTAAAAAAATTGAATAACATTTTAGAAAAACGTTTTACTTATTTAGTGTTCACATTTATTTTGTTTCTACCCTTTGACTTCAATCTTTGCTTTCTCGTTAGTAAGTAGAAAATGAATTTATGTTTTATGAAAAGCACAAGTTTTTATTTGTATACGAGTATATATATATATATATATATATACACACACGCGCGCACACACACACGCATCTTTTTAAAGAAAGTAAAAAATAATTAAATGGAAATATAAGACTTCATTCATGAGATATATATATATACGTTATATTTACTAATGGAAAGGGGTTACAGTATTACTTTAAAACTTCAAAAGCGTCATAAAATTATTTTAAAAATTATCCTCTTAGATTAAAGAAAACTGACGGAGCTTATATTAACACAAGATTAATATTCATTTTTTTATTATGAATTGTAATTCATCGTCTGACTTCTTTTCATTAACTCACCTCTCCATTTGCTGTATATTATTAAATAAGAAAGGCTGTTAAAATTTCTTGGAATTTAAAAACCTACGTCCTAGTAAGTTTGCAGTCTTTAGAAAACTTTTGATGCAATTATGAAATTAATTCTTAAATTTTAAAAACCTTTTCTGTTATTATTTAAAGTAATTTTTTTTCTCTTTTCGAATGGTAAGATATAATACCTAAACTCCCAAATCAAAACACACACCCAAACGCAGGGGCGCACACCCAATCACCCACCCAAACACACACACATTTATATATATATATATATATATATATATATATAGTAGGTTAAAAGTCTTACTTTTTCAATTAAATTATCATACAACACTTTAATGGCCCTTCGTGTGTTAAACAATGTATGATTGCTAGTGGTGAATTTTTTAAACATTTGAATAAAAAAAAGAAGAATGATAATGACAGTTCATCATACATTAATATTCTTTTATGAAAAATAAATAAATGAATGATGGAAAGGGGTAAATAAGACAGGATTGAATAAAAAATAGTTGAGATCAAACAGTAAATAACTGATTAGAACTAACGATTAGTGAATAATGGTTAAAAGAAGGGTAAGGTAAGATGAAATGATGAAATATTTAAAAAAAAGAGGATTTAGATTTTCAAAATTCTTTAAAGCATTCTGTTAATGGAAGGAAATGAAATATAAGATGAAAGAAAACATGGATAAATCTTCAATAAATCACTGTCAATAAATGAATTAATCTGGCCAGTGATAAATCAAACACAAAGAAAGAAAATTAATCAAAAAAAAAGAAAGAAAAGAATTAGAGGGAAATCAATTAAGAGAAAAAAAAAATCCGACACACTACTACACTAGTAATCTTCGACACGGTAATTTCCCTTTATAACAAACTGTCTTCTGTTGCTTTAAGATTATTTTTCAGATTACCTCTAAGATTATAATGGTTTATCTCTCTTTATTATAATCTGATTATTTTTATGCACTGAAAAAAAAAAACCTTTCAGAACACAGACAAAAAACTTTCCTCTTTATATAAATTTATTGTATCATCTTGTACTAATTCTGTACTTTTACACTTGTAATCGATGACTGCATCTAGAAATAATTGTTTATTTGTTAGGTACCACAAAAAAAAATAGTTAAAGGAAATATGAAATTAGCCAATAATGGCATGACTTTTCTAATTATTTCGTCATCTCATACCACGCTTGCTAGAGAAAGTTGGATTTGAAGAGATTTTCTCAGGTCTTTTTATCGAGTATTTTTGTCTTTTTAGATATATAAGATATGTGCAACATTTTTCGCGGATGGGTGATGTTGTTCTTTAGAAATCTCTCACTTATTTTCGGGTAGTTCTTTAACTTTGGAGGTCAAGAAAATTGGTGAAACTACCATTATAACTGTTAATTGCAAAATTCGGTTAAGATATAATGTGATTTTTCCATGAGAGTAAAAGTGCTCGATATTTTGGATCTTTTATGGGTAATCGTTATTTTTTTATGTTTTAAATGTGACGTTATTTCGACTCATACTGCGGTTCCTTGAGTGGTTTATCATCATTTCTTTATCCTCTTTTTTGCTATTTCTTTCATTCTTTTTTATTTTCTGTTCTTTTAGTACTACCCTGAAAATGACAGTAGAGCTGGTTTAAGCTGGTGCGATCTGGTTTGTTATGATCAAGTTTGCCCATGGACAAAGCCGCGATTTTCTTTCATGCATCTAAAAGCTGAAGTTAATATTCAGCAGTTCTTCTAATACATCCCGAAAATTCAAAAAGAATTTCCGAACTCACTAAAATAGGTGATTTTACATTACTAAGGAAAACATAATTCCCAATTACTTCAATGATGAAAGTTATTACTCACAGATACAGCGACTCTGACCGTGCTACTTGAACCTCACGTGGTGTAAATATATCATAGCCACAAGAAAGACTGAGTTAAAAACAAAAAATAATAATTTATCGCTTTATATGGAAAAACAGACCACAGCCTCTGATCAATTGAATAAATTATTTAGGTGTATGAAAATAAAATAAGATTTTTTATCATAGAGACTTCCGTAACATATTACTCTTTTAATTAGGTAATATGCCTTTCACTAAAAATCTGTCGACAGCTAATCTTTGAAAATATTGGCGCTGTTAAAGATAAAACTTAACAATATTAAAATAGAACGTAATAATATAACCTGATCCAAAACGTCCTAAAATTTTACGTTGATTTATGTAACAAAACGTTTAATTCACAGCTCAAAAGGAAGTACTTTTAGCATAACATAAATAAAAATATTTCGTCTAGGTATTTTTACTGTTGACAATGAGGATGTCATTTTAAAATAAAACCAATTTCTTATTCAGTGATAAGTTTAATTTGTTTTAGTATTGAATAAAACTTATAAAACTTGTGAATTAATTGCTTTCTTATGTCTGTTTTCTATGTAATTCCAGGGTGTAAGGTTATGTCACATGCAAATTCAGCAACCATTTAGCTTTGTCAGATTGTAAACTGTGTTTTATTTATAAACACTAGAGGTCAATTTTTGTTTTGAAGAACAAAGATGACTATAGATATTTTGTGCATTTGATTTGGAGAAAACTACTAAAACGATTTTACGGATAGGTTGAGAAACTATAATCTTAAAATTGTTAAAAAAACTGATGGAAGTTAAAAAAATCTTCCAGATAATAAGAGGGTGTTAGGAAAGTTGTTGACAAATTTCAGATAAAGAAAACACAGGATTTCTCAGACTCTTTTATTACTTTTTAACTTAGTCTCCTTGAAATTCGATATATTTAGAGAAGCGACTTTTTAATACGCTCAAAATAATGTGATATCCAACTTTCTCAAAATAAGTGGTTTCCACAGGTAAAACCTGATTTTACCACATTACTTTAAGTGAATGTTCATCCAGCAAGCCATTACTTCAAGGTTGGGAAAAAAGTAATTGTAAGGATCTAAATAGGTGAATAGAACACATTTCGAAGCATTTGCAGCAACACTCTATACGTGCGTCCAGGTGCATTACAGTAGTAAATTAGAGCTTTCTTTTTGGCAAGATGTGAAAATTTAGCCTGAATAGTAAGCTTCAATTGTCCAATAGTGTAACATAATACTCTCCGGTGATGGTTTAACCTTTGTTCAGGTAGTCTACTAGCACCAAGCCATGAGAATTCTTAAAGAACGGTAGCCATGAATTTTCTTTCACATTAAACTGTGTTCAATTTCTTTGGTGCACTTTCATCTGCTCCCACTGATTGGTGTCTAGTGAGTGGGTTATGGTGAATCCATGTTTTATTTACTAAAATGTTGAAGAAATTCAGCGGAATCGCTGAATTTTACATTTACATGAATCTAAATACTCTAGAAATTCAGAAGAGCAAAAAAAATTATCACTATTAAACATACAAAAAATAAAATTATCATGAATAGGGGGATTTTTTTTATATTACATAATTTATCTGTTCATTTCTTTATTTTTATTTATTTGTATATACTGCAATAGCCAAAAAATAGTTTTCATCTGATTTTTATCATACTAATTCCATCCATAAACCTGGATTTTTCATTTAACTACTTCTAAATTATATACCTAAAAGGTGGTAGATAGATTTTATTTTTTTTTTTATATAAATTATATTAGATTGCATAATTTAAAAAAATTATACCAAAATTAAAAAAAAAAAAGAAATAAATTGTTAAAAATAAATATTTTTGAATTTGTTATTAGTAGCAGTACACTTTTTAAAATTTTTATAAAAAATGTGTTAATTTTTCAATTGGTGATATGTGTACTACTCATAAACGAGTAAGAGAGAAAAAGGCTTAATTGAAAGAATTAAATGTACTTGATTACTAATTTATGTGAAAAGTTTGCGTATATAATCAATCTTATTACTTTCATCACTTCTTCTATGATTATTATGTTATAACATATCATTACTCATAACTAACAGCAACAACTTATTTTCATCTCATTTTTTCAGTGTTTATAAAAGTATGTGTAATAAAAAGATATATGTTTAATAAAATTGTCGACATTATGGTTTTAATAAAGAATAATATCGGTTTTTCAATATATCGTAATTTCATAACAACTCTTAACTGGAATAACATATTTTTTTGTTAGGGTATGTCTTAATATCTCTTGAAAAATTAAAAAGTAAATGTGATACATTTTAATTATTTCTTCTACGACCACTAAAATTCTCTTATTTGTATTGATTTAAAAAAATTTAATAGCCATACTACAAAATTCTGTTACCTTAAAATAAAATTGGTGTATGAAAAGGGATTCCATTATGTAAATAACTTTAAGACCAAAATATTGAATTTTTCAAGCCTACTGTACTTATACTTATCTAATAAAACATATTCTGATCTTATTATTTTTTAAACAGAAATCCTAAGGCCTTCATAAAATTCCTCCTGTAATGTAACGACAACGAATGTGAAATCCTTATTCCCTTCAATAACCAAAAGGTAAATTACAAATAAAAAGCTGAAGAACTACAAATATGAACTAAATTCAATTTTTTCAATACGTCTTCGTTTTTTTTTTTGATTGCACAATAAAACTATTCCACTAGTATTTGGGGGACTCTATGAGCTCTGGTATAACTGCAGGTTTCTTCTTGTATCCACTGGATTTTTCTATAAAACTTTGAGAAATTTACTAGATATCAGATGATATTGGGAGTATTACAATTCCTAAAGAATGTAATGTATCTTGTTTTTCCTCATTTACCTATTAAAGTATTTAGCATGATAATGTATGTTGCTTTTTCTTCTTTCCTCATTTACACCTAGTCTTGAATGAAAAAATATATATTATCGATTAGGCAATCGATAATACATCAGTTTTGTTTTTGATGCCAATGATTTATCAAGTTTCGTTGCAATTAACCTATTCAAGATTAAATAGCTAGAAGAAATAAGAAGGTGACATTAATATTGTAGATGCAGCAGATAAGATGGATAAAGTAAGCCTGCTATCTTGTCGATAACCATTTAATCGCAATTTACTTCTTATTACTTATTTTGTATCCATTTCCTGTATCGTAGTCTCTATCTATCAGGTCTCATTTATTACACTTCTATTGTAAAAGAGCATTTTCATTACCTCAAAGAATATCATCTAGTACTTTATTTATGTTAAAGGATAATCACAACGATGTTTTTTGTTTATTTTTTCAGAAAATTAGCAAGTGAGTTCTCTTGAATAACAAGTAATCGTTTGATTGGAACGTTGAAAGTAGAGATTAAGCAGGAGTATAATTTTAAAAGTTTCCCATCGAGGTATTTAACATCGAACCTTTGCATGTAATATGAGCTTATTAAAAATCAAGACATGAGAGGAAGAGTAATCATTTCTACATTCTGTTTTGTGTTCAGCCGTTGGATACAAATTATACATTGTCAGAAAGCTCTTCGATTTCCTGTTCAAAAGAGTTGAAGAAATGACAAACTACTACATTTTTGAAACTCAGAGTCGTTTGGTTCCATAACGTCATCCAAATCTCCTGACTACTTTGTTTCAAGTAAATTTGTCACTTGATTATTATTTGCTGGTTTTATAAAAATATGTATAGAAATCTTCATAGCATCTTTAAACAAGCAGTAGTCAGTACAAAAGGAGATTGTTCTTGCTAGTAAAAGTAATTTATGTATGTTATTATTTTCATAATGTTTTAAAATAAGCTCTAATTCAGTTGAATCCTTTCAGGTCCTTATCAATCTCACTTCATAATATAGCTCATCAAAAGAGAGTATAAGTTCAAGGGAATTTTCTTATTGGCCTTTCCAGCACAAAGATGACTGGTTGTTAAATATCCATAAAAAATCCTATAGTCTTCATCTTCTAGATCTCACACACCTGAAACAATACATCCTTAAACGCTAATAAAAAGCCAGAGCTACCACAAAGTCCTAGACTGAATTCATTCAAAGTGAAGTCCTATTATTTTAACAGGACTTCTTGCAATCACTCCATCCCTGAAAGAAGATATAATTTATTATAGAGTAGTCGGTAAACCAAAAATTGTAAGCAAACCAATTTTCTACAAGAAAGAAAGAAGACTGAAGAAGGTAACAAAGCTCGAAATAGATACAACAGGCTGTGGATCTCACTCCCATCATTACATGTTTCTTTCAAAACCTAGTACCCATCTTTTAAACGAAAGGTAACCAAAATGTAAATCCCAGCATGAGTTTACAGTATGCATCTTGGTAACATATTTATCTCATTGTCTATGTTGAATAAATTGAATAAACTATCAAGAAAATCCCGTTTGATGGCTTTGGCTTATAAACACATATAAAAAAATATTTCCTGTCTTTTCAGTGTCAGATTCAACAAATTTCATTTCAACAGCATTCTGTTGAAAGAGATGAGATAATATTATACCAAGAATCTTATTAGTCATCACATTATACCAAGAATTTTTTTCTCATTATTAAAATATGATTTATTTTTTACTTTATTAAAACAATATATCTATCAGTTATTGCAATTTGTATAACAAATAACTTATTTCTTAGAAATGGCCACAAACTCTTTCATGAGAATTATTAAAGTAAAGGTACTTAGTACATATCTTTAGTTTTTTTTAACAATTTTAAAAATATATTTGCAGATGAAATAAAATTGGATCAGTTGGCAGAAATCTAATTTAAAGAAAAAAATAAAATAAACTGTCATTTTAATTGTTACAGTGGAATATGGGCTATAAAATTTCACACTCATCAAAAAAGTGTAGATTTAAAGAAATTAAAATAATCTATAGTAATCATTTTAATGAACAGTATTTGTTAATAAATAATAAACAAATATTTCTTTTTGTTGAATAATATTAATTAGGAGATTTATTTTAAACTATGTTTTAGTGAGGTATTTACTACTGAAGGTGAAGAAAGATTGTGCATCATTTGTTATGTTTTTGCCTCTTTAGAGTCACTCCAAACATGTTTTACATCTAGTATTCACTTTCTTCTATTGTTTCAGCTTTAGTTCACTAATCCTACACCTTTATCATTATCATCAATGTATCTCTTCCCCACTATTATTTTCTAACTCTTCATCTTACTTAATTGTCATTCAGTGTCTTAAAAAGAAGCCCCATTTTTTCTTTAATATATGCCATAGAAAAAATAAAACTAAACGCAGTCCATTAAATATACTTCAAATAAATCAGTAGTTATATATTTACACATTACTATTATATTTATGACAAAGATATTATTGAAATTTCCTGATATTTTTATAGACTTTAAAATATAATCCTTGTCCGTCCTCTTCAGTGAAAAATTAGTAAAATAGATTAATCCACATTCATTAAAAATGTTGAAAGTTTGTTAGAATTGTTTACAGGAGAATATCACTTAAAACAAGGTATATTAGATTAAGACTAGTTCAGTTTCAGAAAAAGTATGGGAATAAGAAAATCCAGTCAGGCCCTCAGATTAATCTTAAAGTTACATATAAAAGGAACCCATCCACAGGATATTTACAAAGTATTTGATACTGAAAAATGAAAAATAAATACAATGAAATATAACATAAATCTTACATATAATTTCTACTAGAAAGTAGGAGACACCGGTAAATGTAAAAGATGAAGAATGGATCTCGTGAAACAATGATGTCCATAGTCACCGTCGTTTTCCAATTTATATAAAGATGGAGCAGCAAAGGTTTTAAAAGATAGATTTTAAAAGAGCAGAATTATGAACTCAGGGGAAAATATAAAAATGTTAAGTTTCAATAGTAATAATTCATTTTTGCATGATTAGGAAAACTCTTTTTTGATTAGCATGAATTTGGCATGAAGAATTTTTGATTGCTATGTAATTTACAGGTGAAAAATTCAGTTTGAAAATAAAGAGTAAAAAAAAACGTAATAATATGCAAGATAATGATAAATTATATTTTTATCTTATATTATATATATTCTTTATATTATATACTTATCTATATCTTATCGGACATATATACACCATATATACCAAAATCTGCACAATATTCCCATTTATTAATTAAAATTACAAACAATATATGAAATGAAAAAGATATAAAAACACTAGATAAAGGAGAGCTTTTATGCAGAAATGAGATCTGCAACTATCAAATGTATCTAAGAATTAAAATTAAATTCTTAAAGTATTTTTGAAAATACCTGAAAATTTGAAGGTGTTACTCTTTTTGGTTAATATGGAGAAACATTAAAACGCTTAGGCAACGACTAAAAAAATTATGCTTTATGGCAGTATGGTATGAGTTTATGGATACATGGACAATAAAAATCAGAAAAGAAAGAATTACAGGTCATTAAGATGTTATGATGACAGGAAAATGTGAAAATTGTGAAAAGAGGCTTAATTAAATTCAAAATAAAAAGATTTATAACTAGTAGGAAAGGAGAAAAATGTATGGGAAAATCTTTCAGAGAATCGATTTAGGTTAGTGAGCTATGTATTAGTACATCCATATTTAATAAGTAATCTTAATTTGATGATAGTGAGACATATAATAGTACAGAGGAGGAAAGGTATTTATCTAGATGAAGATTAGCCCGCATTAGAAAGGAATGGAGGGCATTCTCCTTAGAGAATATCAAACAACCAGACAACTGACATTTTTTCTTATCAGAAGAAAAGAAAAACCTATTTTTCTAGAATACTGTTTTGAAAGAGTACTATAATTTAAATTTCTCTTAACGTAAACATTTTCTTTCTTGTGATTTTTTGTTAGCACTTTATTTATTTTTTTTGTTAGCAAAAATATTTAATTAAAATTATATTCAGTATGCTAAAATATTAACAAGTCGGTAAGCGAAGAAAAGAATAGAATTTATAACATTAGGTAAAATTCTTGGTTACATAACTGATGCGGAAATTTTTTTTGAAATTATGAACTCTGTTTTTTAATTTTTTAAAGAAAAATCAGTCCAATTTTATAGATTAATAAAAGTGTACATGGGAGTTTCTAAGGCAATATTAGTTCTTTTCACAATGATTCACACTGAACGAATGAGAATGTACGAAAAATATAATAATGGCATTAAACTGATTTTCCAACGGTATACGCAAACATCCGCTAATATTCAATCCAGTTTACTCATCTGGTGAGGTCAAATGTTTTTTTTTTTTTTTTTTTACTTTTAAGGCCGCAAAGGACCACTCAAGTCTTTTTTGCCGATCTTTTGGCCTTTAAGTTCTTAGCTTTTACTGTCTCCCAATAGTCATTCTTAATGATCTTGCTCTTCGGAATAAACCCTTTTTGTATAATTAAAAGTTCTTACTTTAAAGTCGGTATTTGGATCTTTAATAACAAATGTTAATTTTTCGGATTTATTAAGTAAATCTTCGTAAGTCAAATTTAATTTTTGCATGTCTTCTTTAATTTCTTTGATCCATAACGGCGGATTTTTTAAAGACCAAAATCGATCGATAATTCTCTTAGTAATCCTATCCTGCGGTAATCTTAACAAGTGTGCGCAGAAAGAAATTCGCTTCATTTTCACAGTATCAATTAAGGATTCCAAGTTTTCGTACAGAAATTTATTAGGCGATAATCTGTATTGATTTTTGTGTTTATATTTTTTGTTTATGCAGGTTCTAAGAATCCTGCGTTCAACTTTAAGCAAAGGTTCAGTCCTATTTTTCTGATTTAATCTAAATAAAGTCTCGCTCGCGTAAGTAATTACTGGTCCAAAAACAGTTTTGTAATGTCTAATTTTAGTGTTAATAGAGAGCGATTTTTTGTTTTAAGTATTTTTGGTTACTTGTAGCACTTAAAATAGTTTATTAAGTCTTTCAGTCCAATTTTGTTTTTAGTTACAATTACAAGTCGAGCTTTTATATTACTGTTTTATCCCTCGTTTTTTGTTAATTATTTATCACATTACTCTTCTATCTTTAATTAAATTATCAAACATAATCTCTTTAACTAGAATTTTTAAAGCTAAATATTTCATATACTTCTTTTCTTTATAGAGAAGATCAACTGTTAATTCACTGGTTTGATGTTATTTCTAGTTCTTTCTGTTCTTTCCTAATGCTTAACCATGCCATCTTTATTTCATTCTCTATCCTTAGCTATCTGTTATATACATATTCCAGTCTTTGTCTTCCTCTACAGTTTTCATCCAATACTCTTCACTCGTCTACCAAATTAATTAAATCTTTAATATATTACCACGCAATCCAGTTCGTTTTTTACAAGATTATTCCATAAATATTCCTTCTCTCCTATTCGTCTAAAAAGTTTTAAATTTCGAAATTTAACAATCACCTAATTTTTAACATAATTAAAATGTAGAAATTCTCAATTGCTTTTCTTTTCGTTTTTTTTCTTGTTTCATTACTGCAATACGCTACAAATATCACATTTTCAAAAGCTTCTTTCTGATTTTTAAATGTACGATTTATATTAGAATAAAATTTTCTTTTGCGTGGAAATATTTTCTTGTTAGTTCTATATAACTGAAACGTCTTCATTACTTTGTAAACTCTCTTTGTTATTGTACTATCTAAATACAGATGTTCTGCCAATTCTGGTGCATCATTATAATTCATTGTATTTAATTGCACCTTTGTTACATTTCATATTTTGTATCAAAGGTTACTTTTGTTTAGACTTATTATATGTAATCAAAGTATATTTCTCTCGTAGTAATAAATCCAACGTGTAATTTAAGTTATAATAAAAAGTTTGGTTTCAAACAATATTTATAAGTGACAAGTCAGTTGAAAACAAATAAACAGATGCAAAAAAAGTGACATAAATCAATTCCTATAAATAAAAAAAAGAAACTTTTTCTACTGAATCTTGAAGTTGAGAAAGGAAATGTTTATTTCAAAAGGAACAAAAAAATAAAATAGAATACGTTGACATATCTGTCAATAAAAATTGTAACACACATTTTATTTATTTAAATTTATTATATGTATTTATTGTGACATTCAAAAAAAGAAAATCAAAATAATTTTATGAAGCAATTTAGATGTATTAAGTATTGAAAAGTTTGCAAATGTTTATTGTCAAGAGAAACAGAAGTAGATGTGTAGATCTGCAAACTTATTACTTTATGTTTGAAATGTCTGCCCGCTATCTCAAATTCATGTTTTAAACGGAAGAGTGATCATGTGATATACTGTATTTTTATAAAATTTTACAAGGAAAAAAATGGTTAAACCCATTTTTTCCAAATAACTATTCCTATTTGAGTTTTCAGCAAACCAAAAATAAAAAAATGCAAGGACAAAAATGAGGGTAAAAGTACTGTAGAAGTTTTCGTTTTATATATTTTAGGTGCGTTCAATAACGTACTGACAGGAGTAATATAGTTACTCCAGTGAAATAACAGAAAAATTATCAAAACTCTTAGGAATTTTACTTAATTACACTTACACAGAAACAAATATTTTGCAAAATTATATAAAATTAAGTTTTGTGAACATTAGTTCTATTTTAAAGAATAATAAAAATTAAAAATTACACCAAATATTACATTTTATTAATGTTAAATAACTTAATTATAAATTCGTATTAATTCATCTGTGATTGTGGTTGGAAAAGGCTTGAAAGTAAGTTTAATTAATTATATACACATAATACTGCATAAAAGCTCATTATGCATTATTGCAGTTAAATAATAGTTATATCTTGGTTTATAATATATATTTTTTTAAATTAAGAAATAAATATAAACAAACACTACGTATATATATATATATATATATATATATATATATATATATATATAAAAGACGTACCATTAAGTATTACTTCAGAGGATGAATGATATGATATATATGAGTGTAAGTGTGAAGTGTAGTCTTGTAGTTTCAGATAGGCCATTTCTGATTTGTGTGTTTAACATAAACCCAGCCAAAGAACGTATTGCATGTATTGTAACCAACATGCATGTATTGTAACGAACGTGACGATGTAGAGCATACTTTCCTGAATTGCCAAAAATGGCAAATGCTAAGATACAATGTTGGTATTGACGGAAAGACTCCGATAGAGATAATAGATCATATGCTCCGTAGGGTAGAGAATTGGAGAAAGGTTGTAGAGTTCATAAGGTCAGTCCTTAAACAAAAAATTATATATGAAAGGAATATGAGTTTTTAGATTGTAGTTTGGGTAGACAGCCTCAGCGGTGAGAGCCAGCATGCTGAGGTGTGCTGGTTTCGATGAGCCGCTGAGGACTCCTTGGGTTGACTGTTAGGTTTTCTTAAAAATATATCAGGTTTAAAATGAAAAAGATCCAAACAGCACATCACAACACTAGTTATGGTGTGTTGTTGTAAAGGAAAAAGTTAAAAAAGGGAAAAAATCTCAAAAGAGCCAACAGGTAGGCCTGACCTGCCATGCCGGTATATAGCCGGTAGGTGGGGAGGACCTATTAGAGTAACGGACACTCCCCTGGGTGGCGTAATACCATCAAGTCGGTCCATTTTGTAGCCCAGGGGAGTAGAGATGAAAACAAAGAAGATTTTGTTTAGGTTTAAGTTCGACATGAACAGATTTTCTGAGCCGAACTTTAGTTTTTATTGACTTAGTAAAATATTAATTAAAACAGCTGTTTGGTGTTAATCAATTAGTTTAATAAATTTTATTGTTGGATTCGGTGTCATGGCTGATCAAGATTATCCCGCGGACACGACCCTAACCGGGGAGGGGGCTTTTACCCCAGTTGGAAGGAGAAAATCCGGTAGAACGAGGAGTTCCTCGTTCCTCGAAAATGCTGTCTGGCGATTGCACTACCGAGACCACTGCAAGTTCCGATGGTGGGACTCTACAGAAATCAGTTGAGAGGTAGATGGAAACCAGGAAAAACGAAAGTACGTTTGTAGTGTCGCCGCGACATCAGCAACGGGCGGCGCCTCCGCTATGGAGTTCAGCGATGATATTGATGATTTCAGCGGATATAAAAGAGATTTCGCACTCTTGTAGGCAGCTTTTGCTGTCAAGGTGGTTGAGGAGTGGTCGGCGGGGAAGTCTTCCAAGCGGAGGTTTAGGCTCTCTCCTCCAGCTGTAAAAGAGCAAAAGAAGCCACGAGCCGAGGAAGTCGACTAGTCTGACCGGGAGCGAGGTGATTCGATCCGGACGGAGGAAGTGGAGGAGTTGGACCTTCTGATTGGAGGAGATCAGGGGGAAAATTTCCTATACCATATGGATGCTTTGCCTCGTCATGTCAAGGCCATGAAATTTTAGGTGGGTCGTAATCCCAACACCGCTATCGAAATTTGATTTGTATTTTACTGATGCAAATGTCGGCCGAGGGATTTACGTTGGCGGCTGAGGCCTGGCTGATGACTGTGAGATGTAATCAGTTAGAGGGTTTAAAGACGACCTCCGGTAAAGTCCTCAAGTCTCGGAACACAGGGGGTGGTGTGGCGATCGGTAACGTCACAAGGTGTCTTCCCTCTACGGGGTTGGGATGTCTAAATTAACCATTTTGCCAAGAATCTGGGGCTCCTCGCGAAGAGGATTAGTGTGATTCGCGATATTTGGCAGCTGGCGCCTACGACTACGAATGTGATCGAGTGTACACTTCTAGAGACGGCGGCTGTGGCTTCACAGACGGCAATGTTGCTGACGTCTGCGGCCACCTAGACGGAAGATAGTGGCAAGGCTCGACTTGAAGTTCGGAAGGCACTTGACGATGGTGTGGATGATGGAGTTCTACGCCATCTGCTCCTCCTGGGGGGCCAAAGGATGCGTTCACGTCAACCGAGGCAGTTTCGGATGTTAGTGGCCTAGCATGAGGCTAACATGAGTGATCGATTTTTCTAAGGGTTCGACGTATTAGTAACACTTACGTTTACTAGAAGTGATGCCTTGGGTGGTGCTTATACGTCGTTCGGGCTCACGACAAGTGGGTCAAGTGGTGGGTAGCACCCGTGTTATAGACCTGACTGGCGGCTCCGTAACGGTCCGCGTATATGCTTACGTGGTAGCTGTGGATTCCTCCGAAGGCGAGGAAAGACTGGTCTCTCGTCTGGTGGAATAGTTAACGTTAGTCCTGGCTAATGATCCTAAAGTATGCTTCTTTGGGACCATTTGATAAGATGGGGCTTTAGCTTCACCGGGTAGTCGAATATTTGGCAAGGAGATGTTTGATAACTGCGACGGTAGTTGTCGATCGTATACTGACCTTCTTCGCACAGTTAAGGACCTCAGTCAGCGGGTGAGGCGGACATCCGTTCCGCACGCATGGGTCATGGAGAGGACACCTCCATATCAAGTCCACGATAACGGGTGATGCTGTTGCCAAGCTTCGACAGCAGATAATGGATAAAGTTGAAGGTATGACAGTGACGGCAGATAGTGGCGTGCGGCGAGTTCATATGTTGATAAAGGACGTCAACGCTCTTACCAAGTAGGAGGAATTGGTGAATGATACGCGAAAGATCGCTGGAAACTCGGTAATGATCAATGCTCTCCCCCTGAGGTCGTCATATGGAGAGACGAAGGTGGTGACGTTAGTGGTTCCGCCTCTGCTGGGTGATTAGTTGCTGATTATTGGGCGAATTCGCATCGGTTCTGTATCCTGGAGAGTGTTGAAGAGGTGTGATGTTATTGATGTTGGAGGGTAGGACACTGGGCTGGTTCCTGCAGCGGTTCCAATAAAAGGGGGCATTGCTTTAATTGTGGTGTTGAGTAGGCATCTTCCAAAAGACTGTCAAACTGAGGCTAAGTGCTCCTTATTTAAGGTTGGAGGACATTCATTTGGGGGCCGTGGCTGTAGGACCAGCAGCAAGAAATGAGACAAGTCCGTTTTGGGGACGACCTAGGTTTGGGACAGCCTCTTCCAGGAGAGATGGGATACTCAGGTGTCCCAGTTTCGATGATTGGACCGGGAATCCCTTTGGAACTTCACGATGACAGGGTAAAGTAATACGGTAATCCCGATGAGGATCCCTCTGGGATTCCCCATTAGAGGCGTGGTCTCATGACCGGAGTCCTAGTGGGATGATCCCCTTGGCTGTCCTCATTAGAGGCATGGCGAATGATTAAAGACCGAGTCTCAGCTATCTGAGGAGAATCTTAGTTCCTGCCGAGGTAGTTTGAGACGATGCACCCATGAAGCTGTGTACAAGCATAGTTGCGGATCCTGCTCCAGAGGGAGATAAACAAAGGAGAACGTTTAAAAAAAAAAAAAGGACTTACCACATAAATATACATGTGTATGATTTATATGATAAAAGTGGTTTATAAACTGAATCTTATCAATAGGTAGTTAATGAATTCTACTGCGCATAAGAACAGTAAAATAATTTGTAAAAAGTGTTTTGTATTCTTATTAGAATATTTTTATTCTGAATACATAATGTTTTACCGTTAAAATCATTAAATTTATTTCAGCTTTCTCTTGTAGTCTCTCTATCGTTTTGGGAAAACTTCACGTAAACGTGATGCAGGCTTCTCAATTTAAAAACTTCAAAAAAATAATATTTTTCACCTTTAACCTTAAGGAGAAATTCTCAATGAGCTATTTTGATTGCTGGGTCTAATAGAACGGAACCTTTTTATATATAGATCCAAATCTACTTAATTCAATTATATTTTTAGGTGAATTTATTTTTAATTCACATTAAAAAACATATATATCTATTTAATCTGAAGCGTTGATAAATCTTAAATTACTGAGTACCATATGAAGTCATTATAAGACACTTATTTATTCTTCATGAAAACTTACAGACACTATTTATCTTAACCTTTTAGTTAATAACCATCCCGATAAATGTTGGTCAACAATTAAATAACATTGTTTAAAAAAAAAAAAATTGAGTACTAGGCTCAATACGTTAAAAAATTTAATTATACATTTTAAATCATTGATTAAATTGTAAAAATTAGGTAGAGTGTCGTGATATATTTTTATTCTTTTGTAGAACAGAGTATATAATGCTTATTGAATTTTGTCTAATTCAAAATCATTAATGAACTGAGAAAACTGATGAAGCTGAGATGAACCGATGAAACTGGTTTGATACTATCCGACATGACTCCTACTTGTAAATACGTATCAGTAAAGCTACAATGATTATAGAAAGATGTGATAGGAAATTTATTTCATTATAAAATTTAGAGGTAAACAAATTTATATCAGTTTAAAAACAATTAAAACTTTCTTATTCAGTTTTAACTTATAATTATTTTTATTTTTTTTTAAATCGCGAAGTTTTAAATTCACACTCGATTCTACAGACGAGTTGCGGGCTTTCCGAATTCAGTTGCCCGCTCTGATTAGAGGTACGGGTGAACCTAAGATAAAATTTAATGACTATTTTTAAAAAAAGATAGAAACGTGTGTTTTAAGTTCACTGAAATATATAGCTTCAATCAGAGAAAAAAATGAATAGGAGGCAAATGTTCGCTATGCAACACTCGCGGGTATTCACTTGGGAGTCGGGGCTACAGCGCCTGCAGAAAAATATGAGTCCCGTCGACTTTGCTTGTAGAGGGCCTAAGTTTGGGACAAACCTCCCATCCAGCAGGGGTGGAGCGTTTAGGTGTCCCACTCTCGTTGATGGGACGGGGATTCCCTTGTGTTTTCAACATGGAGGGGGCAATGTAAGACCGTAGTCGCGATGAGGGATACCTTTGGGGTTCACCATTTTGTTGTGGCGTCAAAACCGGAGTCCCAGTGAGGGATCCCTTGTGGTCTCTCATTAGAGGCATGTTGTATAATTAAAAGATCGGGTCCCGGCTACCTGAGGGGAAGTTTAGTTCCCGACGAGGTACTTTGAGGCGATGGCACCCTTTTGAGCTGAGTAAATGCTTAACGGCAAACCCAGCTCCGGCGGGGGAGATAATCCAATAATTTACTCATAAAAAAAAAAATATATATTTATAGCTTACATTCAATCAGCGAAAAACATGAATAAATTTTATAATTTACATTACTTGTGATAAATTAGGTGTAATAAATTTATAAATAAATAAAATTACAAAATATTATGCAAGCGTCTGAAAATAATATACTCCCAATAAAATGTTATGAAATCACGGTTAAAATAAACAAAGTTAAGTTGAATTTCTCCTGCGTTTCTATAATATCCGATATATTTTATTCATTAACTCATAACTTATACACCTACAAACACGGAAGTTATCTAAAGTTCAGTTTATACGTAGTTACTGTATAATTTCTATACAGGAAGTTAGCAGAAAATTAACTGCGCAATTTATGTCTTAATGGAAGGAACATTTTACTAACTACGTTATGCTTAAATTTAAGGATGTTTTTATTTGTTTTTAGATATAATTCAAACTTCGTTTTGTTAATTAGATAAAACTTTATTCAACTAACTCTTCTCTCGTTTGAAAATAAATAAAACACTACTAGCTTCCAAACAATCATAACGTAAACGAATTTACTGAAATTATTTTAGTAAACGTACTGCAGTTGTAAAATGTGAATTGTAAAGTAAAATTTTAAGTAATAAAATATGTTAACAACCCCTTTTTTCTTTAGAAAAAAAGTCTTTTGAACAAATTGTATGTCCCGAAATTAAAAACGTTATATAAAATATCGTACTTTCAAACATTTCTGTGTAGAAAATATTTCAGCAATTATAATGAATGTATCGGGTGGCTCACGAAATCATCCAACATTTGTTTTGGTAATTATTGGTTTAGATTAAAGCGTTTTATGTTGGCAGAAGTGACAGCAGTTCATGAATATTAATTTCTTCTCTTTCCTATCGCGCTGTTTCTGCGTCGTTCCAAGATGGCTGACAAAGGAAGACTGACTACTGAACAGCGCGTAAGGACTGTGTTGTTGAAAGTAAAAGCGTGGTGCTTACACAAAGAGGGTTTCGTACACATTTTTAACTTGGTTGTCGCCCTCATTTAAATAAAATACGTTGTAGACTTGAAGAAAAATTTATCCCGGGAAAATCAACAAGAAATCAGCAGCATAACTTGGATTTCTATCCGATCTGTGCAGCGAATTTTAAAAACCGATTTCCATTTGTAACCGTACAAAATAACAGTGTTACCTATATTAATGGTTGACAACAAACATCAAAAAATGGGATTCGCTGAACTATTTAACCTCAAAATCTCTCATTGAATTCTCTTTGATTGTCAATTCAAGTACCCATAATTTCACTGTACTATTTTTCGTCTACTCCGGATTGATCAATATAACCAAGAGTTAATTATTGCATCAAATGCTTTCTTACACAGTACAGAGTAAATGCTAGTATCACGGCGGAGGGAGTAGACAAAGAATGAATATGTGAACGAGTGAGGCTGCATTATGACGGTGACAATATTCTCTTCGAGATGACAATGAAAAATAACATACGTAATAATTTACAAATAATTTTTTTATTGGTTAAAATTAATTGCTACAAAGGATAGCAAGGATACCTGAATCAGATTCGGCAGAAAAGGGACCTATTACTACTATTAAAAGCACAGTTGAGGTTTCAAAATAAAATTTATGATAATTATTTTGGGGTCTATAAAAAATTTATTAGCGATTGTAAACGCATGATTTAATATCAAATATTTTAATTCAGCCATTTAATTTTAAATGGTTGATAGGAAACTGTGCACGCAGAGTATAAACAACAATATCAGGTTTAAGGAACAATATCAGGTTCATGGAAATAAAATATTTTGTTTTTAGTAAATTAATAAGTTGGTAGTTTATTATTAGAACATCGTAAATTTTTTTTTCTTTTAGAACTGAGAAAGCATTTCAACTTCCTCCTCTTCAAACCAGTGTTTTAAAATTTAAATTCGAAATTCTGTCTACTACCGGTTGTACGCGTACAACCGGTAGTAGACAGAGTTTCCCATAGATGTTTTTTGTTAATCCACCGGGATGGTCTAGTGGTGAACGCGTCTTCCCATATCAGCTGATTTGGAAGTCGAGAGTTCCAGCGTTCAAGTCCTGGTAAAGCCAGCTATTTTTACACGGATTTGAATACTAGATCGTAGATACCGGTGTTCTTTGGTGGTTGGGTTTCAATTAACCACACATCTCAGGAATGGTCGAACCGAGAATGTACAAGACTACACTTCATTTATACTCATACATATCATCCTCATTCATCCTCTGAAGTAATATCTAAACGGTAATTCCCGGAGGCTAAACAGCAAAAAAGATGGTTTTTGTTATTGTTCCCATTTCTTTATCCTCCCTGGAGCCGGATCTGCAACTAAGCAGGTACACAGCTCCAGGGGGTGTCGTCGCCTTAAACTACCTCGGTAGGAACTAAGATTCCACCCCAGGTAGCCGGGATTCGGTCTTTAATCATTCGCTATACCTCTACTCTAATGGGGAACCCCAGAGGGATCCCCCAGCAGGACACTACCGTGTTGATTTACCTCCCGGTCGTAAAGTCCCAAAAGGAGTCCCGGTCCAATCATCGAAAATGGGATACCTGAGCATCCCACCTCACCTGAATGAGGCTGTTCCAACCCTATCTCGACCCCACAGATGTTACGCAGTGACACAATATCACAGAAAAATAAATAAATAAAATAAAATTAATAAATAATAATAATAATAAAAACAAATATTTATCATTATAATACAAAATGTTTAGTACAACAAATAATTATTTTTACTTTTATTTATTATTAATAATACAGCGCTTCAACAGTTTTCAAATTTTATTTGATGTATACTAAAATATATTATCATGCATTTATTTTTACTTTATTTGGGTTTAGCAACATAAAGAATAACAAGTATTCGGCCAGCAATAACAAACACGCAATGCTGATGGGTTCTCCATCCCACAGCGCACAAGTTGCGACCTTTTTGTCCAGCGCATATGAACGGACACGTTTCTTATGCCAGTTTAATAGGATTACCGTACTCTTATCCATCAGTTTAACGATTCGGTCGTGGTTATCCTACAAACAAACGGATAAAGATGCTTCAGGTGTTTTACATAGTCTGTGATAATCTAAAAATTCATAATTTGAATATTATAGTTATACTCAAAATTGAAAATATTTTTATTGTGTTTCTTTTTCATTTGATTAAACTAAAGTACTCGTGTTGCCATTGTATATCAAAAGGAATTTTTTTCTTATATAGATAGTTATGCACTTTATTTCAAATAATTATTTTAATTTACTTAACATAAAATATAAAGCAGCATGGATAAGTGGTTTAATAGAGCAGTAACAGGAAAAATTAGTCGATTAAAAACTCTGTACCTTCCAGTTCGTTTATTTATTTATCCTAAATATATTTTATTAAATCTCGAGCTTTAATCTCTCGTTTATTTTCGAAATTATGTTCTGAAAAAGGCTGACCACATTTACTTACTGCTATACAGTACTCAGCTTTATAAAGGAAAATGCTAAACAGGTTATTTGAGCTACATTCAGTGGTACAGGTGTTCTAATATATTTCGATCTTTCGAACTGTGTGATCAACGAGCTGTGGATCACAAGACTATTCTACTTATCGGATATTTTAATTTGCCTCAACGGGTTAGATTTAAGTTTGCAAGTTGAGACAACAAATCCAATATAAGTAACGACAAAATAAAGGTATTTATCAATAAAATGTCAAATTATGAATAATAGTTTTTGAAAGAAATCATGTAGTCGTTTCCAAATTTCTATCATATTAAAATGGATCAACATATAATTCCTGAAACCCTAACTAAAAACGAAACAGAATCTTTGATGAAACTATCTTGCGATGGAGGTTTGAAAAATGGATTTATTAAATACAAGTTATGTGAATTTCGGGTAAAGTTTAAAAATGAATATCCATCGCCGTCCAGAAAAGAATTACTTAACTCAATTTTCTACCACATATCTTTCTGAAATTGGATTTTCAGCTATAGTTACAATAAAAAATTAACTTCGTTACAAACTGAATCTTAACCCAAAATTTTGCTTAAAATTAAGCTCAACTGAACGAGGTATTTCTAATTTGTTTCAAGAATACAGTACCTAGTGAAATTTTAGTTTTCATGAGTATTTTAATAGGTAATGTAAGTGAATGTTTAATGTAACATCTCTTTGTAGAGTAAACATTTGCAAAATATAAGAAACATCTAATACGTAATTGTTTTATAAAGTAAATACTTTTATTAAAGATCTAGTTACTTATTTCTTTACCATTCTGAGATGTAACTTTATTGCTATCCTAGTGACGTATTACAAATTTATTAGTTCACTGATACGCTACTGATCTGTAATTCACATGAGTGTTATGTAAAAAAAGAAAATACTGGAGAGACAACTGTTGGAAAATATACAGTATACGAAGAAGTTGGGTTTAGAGTGATTTTACCAAAATCCAATTTTAATAATATAATTTTTATAAAAAAAGTGTTTCAATCCTGTATTAAAAAAAACAAAAAAAAAACAGAAAACTTGGAATTGTTTTTAAAAATCATATAAAAAATCCAAATTTCATTAATGTAAAGATTAGAAATAAGTACTTTAAATATATATTTTACTTTGTTTTAATACCTCTATACCTCTGGTTAAATTTTATAATTGTTTCAATTATTTTGTTTTACAAAATATAATAATGATGAAAATGTCCAATATTTAATCCAAACATTAATTTGTCCAAAATTTATTTAATTTTTATTACTGAATCGATCCTGATATTATCTTATCGATAGAAAATTAAACAAATGTAATTCAACAGATTGAAACTGTCAAAAATTTAATTATTAATATAAATTTTATTCTTAGAAGGGCAATTATATTTTTTTATAATAGCTTTTAAATTGGGTTTTAAATAATATTTTTTTGGTATGATTAAAAAGATGAAAAAGTGCCATATCTACGCATATTCGTTTAAATAATATAATTTTTAATCAATATTTACGTTTATTTCTTTGAATCGGAGGACCTCAAAGCGTCAGATATTATAAAAAAAATCATTATTCTTTCCTCAGAGGGAGTTTGGGTTACTTCTAATTTTATCACCTCTTTTCTTTCATATTTTTACTTTAACACCCAAAAAAATCGAAAACCTCGAATAGTCAGACTAATCGTTTTACTAGTTATATAAGTGACGGGATAAAGTTAGGAAGATTATAACAGTGCTTAAAAATTACAATATGAAGTTGCCTCAAATTTTTGTGTCGTAATATTAGCTGTGGATCCCGATGAGGCTGTTCTACTACATTGTCAAAATTTCCCAATAAAAAAACCGTCAAATACAGACAGTTATCTTACAAAAGATAAACATATATTTAATTTTTGGGATTTAGCTCCTTCCTTCCTTCCTCGGACCACTGGGTGAGACTGTCTTCTGGATTCTAATCCACTCTCTAAATGTATTCTCTCTAATATCTTTTTAACTTAATATTTATTTCAGATGGAAGGAAGAAAGGAAGGTAAGGAAGTTTTTTTTTACACTATTAACATTTTTTAAACATATCCTGGTAAATCTTTCACTAAACTGCATCTTTTCATCTACCATTATTTCTTAGTTATTCTCGATGAGATTTTAATCAAAATGAGATAGAAGCCTTATGTAGAAAGGGAGATAGAAAGGGATGTAGAAAGATTTTCACAAAATTTCATCTACTTTCTCTGTGCAAGAGTCACCATTTCATGATAATCCAAATGGTTTACCTCTGTTTTTTGAAGGACGTTTAGGCCATTGGCAATGTCATGACTACTTAAATGGTGGTCTTTCTCGACTTTGCCAGAATACGGTAACGCTATGTCGTGCTCAAAAGGCTCAATACTTTTTAGACTACCTGTTATTATGGTTATGACATCTAATGTTATGTGCATTTAGTAGTATACTCTTTCATGAAAATCTTTACTGGTGTTATGAATATAGTACAAATATATCACAATACATTCATTACCTTCCTGAATTAGTCTTATAGAAAAGCACAAATTTATAAAATAATTTTTAGGGTTGAGGTTTGTAACTCTTATTACTGCCCTTGTAATAAGAGTTGAAAATTGTTCCCAACTTAATAATTATCTATTTAAAGAAAAATTACAAAAAAAAGTAAATAAATATATAGAGAGGAATTTTTTACATACATTCATATATCTTTTCAAACATATGAATGTATTCAGTTTTTGGTGGAGATTTTGGTATTTTATTTACAACAGCATTTCGCCACACCATGAATTTTCTTCAACTTCTTTGTTGAAGAAAAAGAAAGATGATTTAGAAATTAATGAGTCAGAAATACAGGACTATAAAATAATACATCGGATTACTTTGTTATAAAATATACGGTGGACTCACTAAGTAAATAAAGTGGTTGCAGTTGATAACTTATAGTTTACTGTAAACTCCAACCTACTCAGCAGTAACTAGAGCATGAAATAAATACTCTAAGTTATTATAATTATAATTGGAATTTAATAGTTCTTTAAAACTATTCTTGATATAAAGTAACTATTTGCTAACAATTTATCCTATAATAAATAAATTAGAAACTTATTATGCCATGTAAAATTAAACGTTTAAGAAAATAAATAAATAAATTAATTTTAAATTTAATATAATTATGGGTACCTAATAAATAACAAATAATTAACTGTTAGTAAGACAAATTTTCATTTAGTATTAGAACCAATTTTTATTGGATTAAGTTCTAATTTAATTTCTGAAATTGCAATTCTATGCTGATTTCAAACATAGACCATAAGAACAAAGTGGAAAGAAAGTTTGAAAGTACTTGAAATGGGACCAAGGAAAAAATTAAAAGAATAGAAGGAATAAAAAATGACAAAATACTGAGAGTAGTGAACGAGAAGCAGTTAAAAGATTTCAGAAGAGTAAATCTAAATGGCTGATACATATCATGACAGAAGAAGAATCGATAAATAATAGTAAAAGGATTAGTAAAACACGCAAAAATAATAGACCAAACAAAAATAAAAATTATAAACGGTAGAAAAGAAAAGAGAGCAATCAAGAACTTAAAACTTCAGCTGCAGATAGAAGAAAATATAACGATAATAACAGCATGTGTAACGGGTCTGCCTCATGGCAGAAACCATATCAGATTCATCTAAATCCCATAATACTTTTTATCTAACAAGAACACATGCTACAATTGCAGATTTTCAGATTTAAATCTTTAGACAGTTTAAAAATAGAAATTAATAAAAATCGATTTTGCGCTGGAAAAGTAATTTATTAAAATATAATTTTTTTAAAATCAATTCAGTATAGTTATCACAAAATTAAAAAAAAAAAACTGTATCAGAGCTAGATTTCATCCTGTATAATGTTTTTTTTTTTTTAAACGGTTAGTAAGCTGGAGTGCACTCATAAATTTTCCAATACCGAAACTTTTGAATTTGTATTATAGCAGATAGCAAATATATGGTCTACAGCCACATACGGCAGGCTGGCTGCTACATCAGAATCTTGTGAAAAAATGCACATTAATTTCAGTATCTACATTGATAAGAAACGAAATTTACCCTATTCAAGTTATTCAACTTTTATCGAGAATTAGATTTTTAGCTTTTTGTTTCGTTCGTCTACGGATATCAAAATTCAAGGCCCACTTTCCCTCAGTCTGAGTTTTATTATTTAGGTTATATTTTTATTGGCTCTAAGTTAAAAAAAATTCTATATGAAAGGAAAATTTCTTATTTCTTCAAAAAAGCAGTATCGAAGTGGCGTTCCAATTGGTTCTAGGATCAGTGCATCCCTCCTGATAACAGTACCAAATACGACTGTACCGTTACATGCAGAACTGGCGTTTTGATTCGGTCTAGACAATTTTTTAGTTTTTGATTATATATAATTTAATGTAATTATACGTAATTTTTTATTTTTGTTTATTTCAATAATGTTTTTATGTGCTGGTTAGTTTGTATGTTGCTCGAAAGTCTAGTTTAGGTTTTTTTATTTATGTGAAAAATATTAATGGTTTTTTTGTTGTTTATGACTGTAAAAACTTTTCTATTTAATTTTTATTTAGTAATACAAATTCTGACGTGGTACGAACATATTATAACGAGGAGGATTATTAGAAATTAAAAATATTTTTACGAGTAGGAATGCCAGATCCTAATCGAAAATCGATCCCGGGACCGGCTGAATAGAATTAAACATATTAACAACTACTCTAACCAACCCATCAAACGTTGCTGAAGTTAAAATTTTGTGTTCTGTTTCAGAGTGAAAGTTTTTAAAATTTAATTAGCGATGAAATGAAGTATTTTTTATATACTCTTTATGGAGTATGAAAATCTGTGTCCTATTTGATCCATAAATAATGTACCCTGTCCTACACTTCAGGTAAATCTAATTTGATGTACCTGGTTTTATACAATTAATCTGATACATTTAGTTTTCAAAATACATTATAGCCTGGTATTTTTGAATTTGAGGAAAATTTTCTCTTTGTGATTGTAAAAGTAAATTCCTCGTGTTTTATTTCTTTGTTCGGAAAATGATGGAAATCTTTGTTTATCAATATTAAACAGCGTCCATTGCTGCCGCTAATTAGTTCGTTTTGTATTTCAATCTGGCAGTCTTTTTATTAAAGTGAATTGTTTTTCTGTAGCCTATTTCTGAAAGCTGAAAGTTTATTTTGAATGGAATAAATAGAAAAATTGAACAAGAATCTCTAAATTGTAGGTTATCTGCGTATTTTTAATGTCTGTCTGTCTTCATGTTTTGTGATTTTAAGACACAAATATTTTATGTTTTGAGTATTCACTGTTTCTGCTACCTTACAAAAAAAAATCTAATAACCTCACTAACGTGAAGATTTCCTTTCTTTAAGCAACTTCAAAGAATCTGCAGGTTCTGAATTCTACTTATTTTTTTGTGTAAATAGAATCTTTGTTCTTAACAAAATGATCTATTTTGATGCTTCTTTTTTATTTTATGTTTTTATAATGGCCTCCTACTAAGATATTACTATATAGTTTTTGAGGATTTTTTCATTTTAACGAAAAATATGATGTCTAATTAAACAATTTGAATAAAATCTAGTTTTATTTTGTTGTCATTACTTTCGTTACTGAGGGTTGTTTTGCCTAATGACTAAGAATTATAAAATGTTGTTTTTAAAGAAACTTTGCGCGAATACAAAAAAAAAATACCAATAATTTAATATAAAACATATTCATGTTCCGATATTTTATAGTAGGTTATGTACAGTAATTTTGTACTTAGCTACATGGAACGGAACGGAACGGAACGCAAAAGTGGCGGGAGTGTACCTTGCTGCTGTATGATTTTGTAATCCGGCGTGTTTTAAGGATTTATATTTAGATTTAGTGTCGGTTATAAGTTTTAAGTTTTCTTATATTTATGGACGGATTTGTGATTAGCGTTTCATATCCGTTTTGGGCCAGCTCAAGCCCATTACTAGGTCCGACCGCAGGAGACTAGGCTTTAAAATCTGTGCTCGCGACGTAATTCCCCTTGCTAGCAGGAATACGCCACAACGGGGCCCTAGTTGTTTGGAGGGAGCAATCACTCCATTCTCCGGAGGGAGTCGAACTTGCTGATTTATTAAATGTAAGTATTAAAAAAGTTTTAAGGGGGGGATAAAGGAGAAGATCTTCATCCTTCTTCTGTGGCTGCCCTTCACGTTGCTTCTCTGCTGGGCTCCTTTTCGGGACTCCAGTCGGTGACGGCTGGTCGCGTAGAGGGTTTTCTTCCTTTTTTTCTTCTTCGCATGACCTCTTCGTTCTTCTTTGGCCTACACTATCCGAGACTCGGTAGTAATCAAAATTACATGCCAATAACCTTGCTGTTCCCGTGGCCCTGAAGGGCTGAACGTGGGAAAGTGCAGGTTTCTTCTTTCTTCGTTCTTTTGTACTGATGGTGGTTGCTGGGCTGGTGACTGCTTGGCTCGTTCCCTCTTCTTTGTTCTTGAAAGGAAAGGAGATAGGGAACTTACAATCGGGGTAAAACGTGATTCGCGATCGTGGTTTTGGAGCGGCGATCGCCTTTTGTCGAAGAAATAAGAGCGGATTACTGAAACACATCAAATAAGTAATCTTCCAGACACACGTGTGTCCGTGGAAGGGTTTGGGGGGACCGCGTGGCTGCAGTGAAGAAACCAGTGTTGTGTTGGCTGTCGTTGGTGTGATATCAGTAACATAGAAAATAGAACACACACGCAAAAAAAGGAAGTTATATTATTATTTTTGGGATTTAACTACATTGTCGTTATGAGCATTCTTTTTCTTCCAAATAATTTTGGAAGAAAATTCTATTTGTTTCCAAACTGAATTAATATACTTTGCATATTTGAATGACGTCAGGCTATCTACTCGTATAATCATCCATTATTAACTACTGATGACGAAAAATGACAAACGTCTTCAAATATAATATAAAATTATATTTTTTCATTACCTCTTAAATTTTAAAGTTTAAAGCGATATTTTAAGTCTATTTAAGTTGTAAGTAGTCATTTTCTATTTGTCACCCACTAATTAAATATATTATTTTATAAAATTAAAAGGTCTGATTTTATTTTAAGTTTAATTAAATCAAAAAAAATTATAATGAAATTGTACACCGTACAGTAAGAGTCTCGCAGATATCATTTCTTCTGCTCAAAAAACAAAACTTTCTGTGATATAAATAAAACTGTTTTTGTTTTAAGGATACCAATATCAAAAAAAGTAAGACACTACATTTCTATTAACAAAATCTGTTATTAATTTAGAATTTTCATTAAAAACAAAAT
This sequence comes from Lycorma delicatula, assembly GCF_047948215.1. Lineage (NCBI taxonomy): Eukaryota > Metazoa > Arthropoda > Insecta > Hemiptera > Fulgoridae > Lycorma > Lycorma delicatula. The sequence goes on along the minus strand of NC_134455.1, from coordinate 381,791,221 downwards.
ACATGTTAAATATAAGTAATTGACAATAGAAATACAATAATACATAATAAACAATGTTTTAGAGTTCGATATAGTAATCAAAACAAAGAAAAATTTATTACATAACTCTTACCGGCCGGATTTCATTTATTAAACAATGAATAATCATAAGAATTGTATTATTTCTGTAAATATGATATGTATTACATACAAATGAAATCGAGCCGGTAAGAGTTTTGTAACAATTTTATACTTTATTTGGTTATTATAAGGAACGTTTAAACATTCTTTATTATCTGTTATTGTATATCTATTTTTTTTTTTTTTTTTTTTGTCTTCAGTCATTTGACTGGTTTGATATGCAGCTCTCCAAGATTCCCTATCTAGTGCTAGTCGTATCATTTCAGTATACCCTCTACATCCTACATCCCCAACAATTTGTTTTACATACTCCAAACGTGGCCTGCCTACACAATTTTTTCCTTCTACCTGTCCTTCCAATATTAAAGCGACTATTCCAGGATGCCTTAGTATGTGGCCTATAAGTCTGTCTCTTCTTTTAACTATATTTTTCCAAATGCTTCTTTCTTCATCTATTTGCCGCAATACCTCTTCATTTGTCATTTTATCCACCCATCTGATTTTTAACATTCTCCTATAGCACCGCATTTCAAAAGCTTCTAATCTTTTCTTCTCAGATACTCCGATTGTCCAAGTTTCACTTCCATATAAAGCGACACTCCAAACATACACTTTCATAAATCGTTTCCTGACATTTAAATTAATTTTTGATGTAAACAAATTATATTTCTTACTGAAGGCTCGTTTAGCTTGTGCTATTCGGCATTTTATATCGCTCCTGCTTCGTCCATCTTTAGTAATTTTACTTCCCAAATAACAAAATTCTTCTACCTCCATAATCTTTTCTCCTCCTATTTTCACATTCAGCGGTCCATCTTTGTTATTTCTACTACATTTCATTACTTTTGTTTTGTTCTTGTTTATTTTCATGCGATAGTTCTTGCGTAGGACTTCATCTATGCCGTTCATTGTTTCTTCTAAATCCTTTTTACTCTCGGCTAGAATTACTATATCATCAGCAAATCGTAGCATCTTTATCTTTTCACCTTGTACTGTTACTCCGAATTATATATCTATTGTCTATTGCATATATTAAATATGTATTTTTTTAAAGAAAATTCTAAATTAATAACAGATTTTGATAATAATAATGTAGGATAATCCTTTTTTTGATATCATTATAGTTTTGTTAAAAAACAGTTTTATTTATATTACAGAAACTTTTGTTTTTTGAGCGGAAGAAATGATATCTGCGAGACTCTTACTGTGCAATTTCATTGTAATTTTTTTGTTATCATTGTGTTTGGTTAGATTATTCTTTTAATTTTTATATTTATATGAATTATTGATATATTATTAAAATTAATTGCCTTAGAACAAACAAATTGAATTTCACGGCCAATTTCTTTTTTGAGAGTCATATCATTCACTTTATACCATATTTTTCCTTTTTTAATAAAACTAATATACTGATCTTTACGAATCGAAAATCTGTGATGTAATACTGCACTAATTACTTTGTAAGTGCAATAATTAAGTCTTACTAAGTACGATACCATGCAGGGTTCGTGGCGAGGGTTCTTCAGGAGAAGGATAGTGGTGCTTGGTGATGAGGGACAGCCCTCTGCGGAACTATCGTTTGCACGAGTGGGCGGTAGAGATGAGGCACGGGAACTCTCGCACTCCAGAGCGAAAAAGACCGAGTCCCGGCGGGAATGCCCTACTCGGGGTGTTCCCGTTAGAGGCATTGACATAAAAACTGTGTCCCAGCTCCCGGAGTGGGGACCCAGGGACAGCATAGCCGGGCCTGGTGGATCCTACTCTGTGTATTTTAGGCGGGCGCAAAGTGAAATTCGACCAGTGGGCCGAGACGTAGAGGCCCGTTAGAGTAAAGGACACCCTCATGGGCTGTGTAGTACTTAAGTGCAGGATCCGGCCCGGATGAGAAGAAAAAAGAAAAATTACTTTGTAAGTGTAACCCTCGATTTTTATGTTATTTGTATTTCTGTTTTATTTATTCTTCTTTTTAATAAAACTATTACAGTGTCATGTAAACTATTACTTTATTTTTATTTTTTTTTTAAAGAAGTGATGGGAATTAAAAAAATTGTTTCATCTTGAGTAGTTTCATTTACATAAGATGATCATTTATTATTAAAATAACCTGTAGTATATTTTCTTTTAAATTTTATTATTTCAAGTTATTATCAAGTTCTTTTATGCTGCCTAGTATTGTCAAGTACTGCTTGCTATCTAGCGGCGCGATTCGTAAAGGTACGTTAAAAAAATGAATAAAATTACATATTCTAGTTCCGCGGTTCATCAAATGGAAAAGAAAATGTTGTATAACAATATTCTAAGTATTCTTTGAAAATATTCTTTATTACTATTCTAACTAAACTGCAGTATAATGTTTTCACGATTATTTTTTTCCATTTTCATTTCACTGTTAGGTTATGTCATGTTTAGAAGTGTAAACGTAATTCCTTGACTTCGTCGCCTCTTAACGACGAAGTTCTAACGAACTCCGTGATAATTTTAATAAAGTTATTATTATCGTTGTTTGATAGAGTTATGAAATTTATTTTATGTTGCTTTATTGTCAGTCCAAATGTACTGATTTAGATGACTGAATAAACGTTATGAAATCGAGCTTAAAAGATGCATATATTTTACTGACCCTGGTATAGTCGTTAAAAGCTATCTTCATTTATTTTTAAATTAAATTCAGGCAATAAAGAAATTGTTGTTGAAATTTATCAACTTTACAATAATCATTTACTTGCAATAGAATTTAAGAAAAATTCATGATAGAAATATATTGTAAAAAATATATAATATTATGTATAATATTATTATATATTTAAAAAAAATTTAAATGTAGAATATTAATAAAAATAAAATTATCACTAATATTTTAAATAATTATTCCAGACGAGGTTTCAAATATTCTTTAAAATTATAAGTTCAATTTTTTTAATAATATAATGAATTACAGAAAATATAATTTTTCACACAATTTTTTTTAATCAACCAAAATCCTTGACAGAATAAACTTTTAACCCTCTATATTTTAAAATATACCAAATGTTTGTTTTTAATTAAAATTAAGCCGCTGTAGTTATAAATTCACGTAGAGGCTTTGTGCATGGAAATTACATTGTAGATTACATCTTGTCATTCAAATTCAAAAAGAAGCAACTAAACTCGTTTATTTTGCTGGAAAATTAATACAAAATGGTTTGAACTTTGTGAACGAATAATTAATAAAATATCAAATCGAAAAACATACATAATCATGATTTTAAATTGCGTTTACGGTATGAAAATTTTAAAGTAAATGGATAAAAAAAAGTAATGAAATAAAAATTATTGTATTTATTTATTATTATTTTTTATGTTAAAAAATGATATATTTTTAAATTATTGTACTAAATAATATTTAAAAATTAATTTTCTTATAGAAATAATAAGCTAAATTTAGTAAAAGAAAGTTAGAAATCAATTAAAAAAGTAAAAATATTGTAATATGAAATAATTAAATTGCATTTTATTATATACATAAAATTAATTTTTGGTCCGACAGTTAGCCTTTTTGGATGGGGTAGCCATCACCTTCTGAAAGTTTTTTTATCAAAGTTACACTTTAAAGTACATTTTTTAAAAATAATGAAGATATTATTATTATTAGCTGAGAATTCTTCGGATTACTGAATTAAAATTCTAAAATTATTCGCTCTTTTTATGTTTTAATCATTAATTTCTCTGAGGATGTGGGCTAACCATAGAAAGCGCTAAATATAAGATCAAATAAAAAGCTTATAAATAATGAAATTTCTTTAACCGACACATGAATCATGAGACCTTGCCGTTGGTGAGGGGGCTTGAGTGCTCAGGGATACAGAGTAGCTGGACCGAAGGTGCAACCATATCGGAGAGGTATCTGTTGAGAGCCAGACTAGCAATGATTCCTGAAAAAGGGAGCAGCTCTTTCAGTAGTTGTTAGGGGCGTGAGTCACAATGACTTAAACGTCCATATCAACATCACTCAGTCCTCTGAGTACTGCGCAGCTGAAAGCAATGGAAAACTACAGCTGCTTTTTTTCCAAGGGACTACTAAGGAAGGGGTCACCAGAAAATTAAAAAATAACATTCTACGAGTCGGAGCGTGGAATTTTAGAAGCTTAAAAAAGGTTGGTAGGGTAGAAAATTTAAAAAGGGAATCAGCATTTTAAAAAAATTAGGGTTCAAATACAGAGATAGAAGAACAATTGCTAACATGTACAGGAACCAAACAGCAACAGTAATAATTGAAGAACATAAGAAAGAAGCCATAATAAGAAAGGGAGTCCGACAAGGATGTTCCCTATCTCCGTTACTTTTTAATCTTTACATGGATCTAGCAGTTAATGGTGTTAAAGAACAATTTAGATTCGGAGTAACAGTACAAGGTGAAAAGATAAAGATGCTACGATTTGCTGATGATACAGTAATTCTAGCTGAGAGTAAAAAGGATTTAGAAGAAACGATGAACGGCATAGATGAAGTCCTACGCAAGAACTATCGCATGAAAATAAACAAGAACAAAACAAAAGTAATGAAATGTAGTAGAAATAACAAAGATGGACCGATGAATGTAAAAAAAAGGAGGAGAAAAGATTATGGAGGTAGAAGAATTTTGTTATTTGGGAAGTAGAATTACTAAAGATGGACGAAGCAGGAGCGATATAAAATGCCGAATAGCACAAGCTAAGCTAAGGCACAAGCCTTCAGTAAGAAATATAATTTGTTTACATCAAAAATTAATTTAAATGTAAGGAAAAGATTTTTGAAAGTGTATGTTTGGAGTGTCGCTTTATATGGAAGTGAAACTTGGACGATCGGAGTATCTGAGAAGAAAAGATTAGAAGCTTTTGAAATGCGGTGCTATAGGAGAATGTTAAAAATCAGATGGGTGGATAAAGTGACAAATGAAGAGGTATTGCGGCAAATAGATGAAGAAAGAGGCATTTGGAAAAATATAGTTAAAAGAAGAGACAGACTTATAGGCCACATACTAAGGCATCCTGGAAAAGTCGCTTTAATATTGGAAGGACAGGTAGAAGGAAAAAATTGTGTAGGCAGGCCACGTTTGGGATATGTAAAACAAATTGTTAGGGATGTAGGATGTAGAGGGTATACTGAAATGAAACGACTAGCACTAGATAGGGAATCTTGGAGAGCTGCATCAAACCAGTCAAATGACTGAAGACAAAAAAACCAAAAAAAAAACCGACACAATAATCAAGGTGGTTCTCAAATTTACCCGTATTTCATTTTCAAATAAGTTCAAAAGGATACTTTTCACAAAACGATCCAGATTTTTTTTTTTTTTTCAATTTATAAAAAAAAAGTTTCTTATGAGTCCGTTACAACTTTTTTTGGAAAACTTAAATTAAACAATTTTTTAACAAAAAATAGCAATATCTACATATACATCTGAAGATAATTTTTTTTTTGTCATTATTATTTATTTTTTGATAGTTAATGGAGTAATACTATATATGTATAACTTGATATTTTCGAAGAATTTTAGTGGAAATGATCAAAAATATTTTTATAAAAATTAAACTAAAAAAGATAAACCTTTGTGCATAACTGCGCATGCAGACCGATATTTCGTTTTCGTCTTTTCCTTACTTTTTCGCAGTCAAAAACGCATTGATTTTCAGACACAACGCACTAATTAAGTTCGATTAACCAGCAATTACAAAACCTTACAAACAATCATAAAATTTCAACTCTCTCACCTCTGTGACTCACTGAATAAGTGCGTATGAAAAATCTACTACTCATCATAGCCTCTTTGAGATTTAATTTAGCGTAACTCAAAACAACTCAATGAATCTTCATTAAGTTTTAACATGCACAAAACATAATGAAAATTCTCTTCGACTCTGTAATCCTAACATGTGACCGAAAATTATACTGTATTTTTCTTAGAATGTAGCTAAAAAATAATACATATTCTACCATTTCATATTTAGCGCATTTTTGGTAGTAAACCCTACTTGCGAGCAGGGTTTTATGTAGACGAATCGAAATTTTATGAACATTAAAATACATACACTTACAAAACAGAACCTATTAAAAATAAATTAAAATATATGTTTTATAATTTTAAATTAAATTTTTGTTTTTTTTGTTTCAATGTTCTTTAAATTATTAATTTTATATTAACTTTATGAGGTTAGAAAGTTTGTAAATTATTTTTAATTGGTCGCCTACTTTTAAAGACAGATATTAAAAAGATTATTATTTATTACATTTTAACAAATGTGTAACATATTTCCACAAACACGCACGCGCGAAAGTTTATTTTATTAATAATTTCATACGATCAAATTATGCTGAAAAAATATTTTCATAGTTTCATATATAAAACAGGGACAGTTTAAAAAAAGAACAGAGGTTTAAATATTTGAGGTTATTGGAAAATTTTAAAAATGATGTAGGTTGACTGAGTGAAAAATGTTGAAGTTTTATAAGTTTGCATAAAAAGAAAGAAAAAAAAATCATATATTACAAACATTTTATATTAGTATTAGTATCTATATTTCGAAAATGTATTATTAAAAAGATACTCCTATCATATATTAAAAAAATGTAGTACTCGTAATTCTATTTCTAAAATTAAATGTTGTGTAAGTTAACACTTTAAAGTAAGATGCACACTTAAATATACTACTTTGATATACAATATTTGTAATATTAGATATATGTGAAGGTTAAAAGATTATCAATGAATAAGAAATATGGAACTGAAATGTGCATCAAACTAATTAACCGTACTATAAAAAGCGAAAAAAAATGCTTATTTCCTTTTTGTATGTTTGAAGTTTGAAGTCGCGTAAGTTTGTGTGGTGGATATACTTTTTTGCAAAAATTTAATAAACTAGTAGAACTTGATTTTAATGAAGAGTATCTCATTAATTAACTACGGTCATATATCAACACTAATTTAATGAAAATTAAAAAAAATTGAGGTCATTACATTGTTGTAGACTCGTTATATACAGAATGATTCAGGATAGGGCAATACTTTGACAACTCATTCTAGAGGCTAAAAATATGAAAAAAGTTCATATAAATTTAGGTCCGAAAACGCTTCATTAGCGAGTTATACAGGGTGAAAGATTTCGCCCGAGTTTCAGTTCCTCCGGGTAAATTAAGGCGTTCTGAAATTCTGGGAAGGCCAATTAAGCGGTAAATTCAATTCTTTCTTATGGTTTTTGATCTGGGAAATCGAAAAAAATAGGTCCCAGAACTTTATCTCTCTTAGTTTCTAATATATCCCATGTAAAACGCCAAAAATAGGGTCAAAAAACAAATTTTTTTTTTAAGTTTGACGTACAATAACGTTGTTAAATTGGCAATAAATCATACATTTTTTAAACATAAATTGTAGAGAATTTAATTATAAGAAGATTGATGTAAATAATGTCAACAGAAAACAAATAAAAGTTTAAATATGTCGACTTTTATTAACAACAAAACCAGCGTAAACTTAGAAGAAAATGTTATAAAAAAAGGAAAAACATGTGTCTAGTAGGTACAATAATTTTAGACCTACGGAAAAAGTTGGCAACACTGATTTTTTTCATCACAATTTGTTTAAATACTACTCATTTTTGTCACTTAATTGTGGTAATGTGTTAAATAACCTTTCTCTGATCAATCGTGTTTGCAGTATTACATCGAATTCTTATCGTAAAAATTTCAGAAAACTGTTAAGAAGTGTAATTTTATATACATTTTACAGTCCATAAAAATCAAGTCTGTTAAAAAAAGTGAAATTTTGTTTAGTTTTGTTTTGAAAAATGCAGCGTATCTTCACTAATGCCGAATATGCCGACATGATTTTTATCTATGGATTTTGCAACGGAAGTGCTGCGGAAGCGGTTACGAAATATCGACATAGGTATCCTTAAACAAAGCTTTCGTATGTCTAAGAAAAAACAATGGCGCAGACTCTGCGAGGAGTTAGACGGAGACCCCTGGGGACAGGCATACAAAATAATCACTAAGCGATTTGGAAGGCGTCTGCCCGTATTAAATAATGAGCAGGTAGAACAACAATTTAATGAGCTATTCCCCGGTAGAGTAGAAACTGCAGGAAATGCAGACGCTTCACGTTCTCTGAACTGCACTTGGCTGTAGCACAACTGGGTAATAGGTAGAGCCCGGGTCCAGACGGAATTCCAGCGGCACTCCTTAAAGGGCTGATAAAGAGAATTCCTTATGAAATGCTTGATGTTGCCAGCCATGGATTAGACAACAAGAAATTTCCAGGAATCTGGAAGGAATCTAGGGTGGTGTTTATCCCAAAAGGCACAAATGAGAATGGAGAACCTTTATACAGACCATTGAGTCTTTTAAATACCATGGCGAAGGTAGTGGAGAAGATGCTCGCTGGCCGAATCTTTAAGGAACTTGAGGAAGGAATAGGCATTAGTAGAAATCAGTTTGGATTCATGAAGGGTCGTTCGACGATACAGGCGGCGACAAAGGTGATCGACTGGGCTAAGGATACTAGGAGCGGCACATGGAGAACGAGGCGTATTCCCCTATTCATAGCTTTAGATGTAAAAAATGCATTCGGTTCTATTAAGTGGGAATCAATAAATAGGGCATTAATGGAAAAAGGTATCAGTCCTTATTTAAGAAGGCAGATAGGGGAATACCTCTCAAATAGAGAATGCTTGGTGGAGACGCAGAGTGAGTGCCTACGTTTCAATATTTATGGCGGTGTGCCACAAGGGTCTGTACTGGGACCCTTACTCTGGATACTGGCCTTCGATGGGATATTAAGACTAGACTATCAGGATGGGGTACAAGTAATTGCCTATGCCGATAACCTGGCGATACTCATCAAGGGTAAAACAACTGTCGATGTAGAAGAGAGTGCTAACAACACGTTAGGGACGATAGATAATTGGTTGAAAGAGAGGGGACTCCAGCTGGCAATAGAAAAATGTAAATATATTATGTTCACAAGGAAGAGGATTTTAGACCGTCCGGCTATCCAAATTGGAAACCAACAAATAACAGAGGTCGAAAAGATTAAATACCTGGGTGTGACTTATGAGAGGAATTGCCGGTTCACCCAGCATATAATAGACATATGTGCCAAAGGTGAACAGATGACTAAGAATTTGAATATAATAATGTCTACGCAGAGAGCTCCAAGACCCACTAAGCGAAGGGCGATAGCGTCCACAGTGACATCTATGATGTTATATGCAGTACCAGTGTGGTGGCACTCAGTCAGGGTTAAAAGAAATTTGAACAGACTGGTTAGTACTCATAGGAGGCTGTTGCTGGGGGTTGTTTCAGCTTACAGGACGGTCTCCTATGAGGCGTTGTGCGTGTTGTCTGGGGTGCCACCAATAGACTTAATGGCCCTAAATAGAGTCGAGAGGGCGCAAGGCCTCGAAGCAAATGAAGCAAAAGATAGACTTAGACATAGATGGCAGGAGGATGGACCAGCCAGACGCACCAAGGAGCTGATTCCAGATCTTGCACTATGGTTAGACAGGGAACATGGTGAGTTAAATTAACATATCACGCAGTTTTTTACTGGTCATGGCAATTTCAATGAGTACGTCCATCGTGTTGGAAGAAGGCCAGGTCCAGAATGTATGTACTGTGAGAGAATTGACAATGCAGAACACACATTTTTCTGCTGCGAGAGGTGGGCAATTAAAAGGAGGAACTGTGGCATAATAGGTATGAGCCCAGCAGAGGTCCTAGAGCACATGTTGAGGAGCGAAATAAACTGGAAGAAGGTTACGGAATTTATAGTAGCAGTATTAACAGAGAAGGATATAGATGAAAGGCGACTAGGTTACTAGTGTAGAATAGGGTAGGGTGGACAGCCTCAGTGATGAGAGACGGCACGCTGAGGTGTGTCGTTCTCAATGATCCACTGAAAACTCCAAGGGTTTAGATAGGTTCCGATGAAGAAGAAGAGTAAGAAAAGACCCGGTGCCACGTTACGGTTATGTCGCGGTTTCCAAATGGGCAAACAGAAAATCACTCAAAAGAGCTGACACCGGCGAGCCGACCTGCCATGCCGGATGTTCAGCCGGTAGGCGGAGAGGCTCGTTAGAGTTTACCAGACACTCACCTGGGTGGCGCAAACCAACCAGTCGGTACCAACCAGTCGGACCGGCCCAGGGGAGTAGAGTGAAAAAAAAAAAAAAAAAAAAAAAAGGTATCCTGGTCGTGTTGTACCAAATCGTAAAGTATTTATTAGAATTTTTAATAATCTTTGTTAGAATGGTACACTTCCCAGCGTATTTAATTAATGTTTTTTTAATTTAATTTAATATAATTTAGTGTAATAGGCAAACGCGCTACAACCTCTGCCATCGTAATATTCAAAAATAATTAAACGGATTATAATTATTGAAAAAAATTAATTACACTTATTATTTTAACTTTGTTACTTGCAATAATTTATTTTTGAAAAAAAATGTAATTATTTCATTAAAAAAAATAAAAAACCAACTTCTGGAAATAAATCTATAGGAATGCCGTTTGCGGAATAAAATAAAAAATGGGAAACCCCAACCATAAATAGCCGGTGTCAACCTGGAGTAAGGCCAAAGAACCGAGAATGATAAAGAGCTGGACGGAAATGTACAATTATTTTGAAACTCTGTCATAATCCGCAAAGGGTAAAAGATCCCCTGAGCCAATGTAATGTGTAAAGCGTAACTGAGAGACAGTAGCCTGCTTTTAAAGCCATTCTTCACTCAATCTCGTTTTCTTTTATCCTTCGTTCCTTTTTATCCTTTCGATTTTTTATACTTTGTCACTCCTTATCTTCTTTTACCATTTCTTTTTGTTATTACTCATAAAAATATTAGATGCAATTATGTTGCAAACTATACAATTGAAAAATATCTTCCTCTAATTCTAAGTATATATATAAAGAGTATTCTCAATATAATGACATTTTATAATGCATATTTTTAGAACCGCATATCTAATCAATAAAACAGTAAAAGGTTGACATTATTATTTCGTGACGCAAAAAAAAAAAGTTGAATGAGTGCATAATAACACATGATAAGTTACTTATTACTCTTCACCTAATACTGATTTGAGAATTTTGCATTCATAAGTAATGTTTTGTAATTTTAACAAATATTCAAATATGATATTTGAAATAAAATTTTATCATTTTACTCCTTATTGTTATACTGGGTAGATTTAATTAATGAACGAATGTCTTATTTATTCCCAGTTTATCACTTACAAATAAAATTATTATAGACGCTGTTGAAATATAATACCTGTAAAGAAATTTTCTGTGCGCAGGTATGAATTACGGAACATTTAATCACCTGTAAATGGTAATAATTTACATAAATATTAGTGTAATTAAATTGTGTTGTAAATCATTAAACAAATAATTACAATTATTATTTATTTATATTCGTAAATATAAATAAATATATGTAAATTATATGCAGTTTTATGATTAATTACCTACACTATAAGAAAAGTAATAGATAATTAATAAAACGTATATTAGCAATGTTGGTATTAGATATAAAAAGTCTCGATATATTAAGATTTCTTAATTTATTTATATTATAGAATTTTAAAATTAAATATTTTAATACCCTGCATAAATTATCAATATGCAAATTCCCCTGTAAGTATGAATCTAGATATATAACTAGTTTAAGTTTTTCTAATTTAGAGCAAATGCAAGTAGCACTTAAAACTGCAACGCAATCAGACGACTGAATTCTTATATAATTTAAATTAGATGTCTGATTTCTAATAAATCAGTAGAAAATGACATACATAATTTTTTTAACGTTAAGAGTTAAAATGTGGTCATTAACACATTTTTTCCGTTTTTAATATTTTGACGCCCTTCCACAACAGATCACTACAAATTGGTGTTGTATCATTTGCATATGATACAATTTCAACGTTTATTTATATGTAAATTGAGAAGATAGTTAATGTTTATTATGAATAAAAAAGGAGTTAGGACAGTCCCTTGCGGCAATCTGTATTCGAATAACTTACTTTACTTATTCAATTTTCAATGGTAAGAAACTGAGCAACATTTTGTAATAACAATTGATAACTATTGAGTGTACGATCGACCATGGATTCCTGTACGTTGCATTTTTTGTAAAAGTATGAAGCCTGTTAAAAGCTTTAGTAAGATTCAAGAAAATTGCTAAAATTTATATATTATTGGAGATAATTTGTGTTAAAGCAACGTAGGTACTTTTATTTGCCTAACATCCGTATTGATTTCTATGTACAATATTTTGCTTATTTAAGTATTCAACTTGTCCATGTTTTATTATTAAGCTGTTTTGAAAAACAGCTAAACAGAGGTATTGTTTGATAACATTGCCCAAACAAATTTTTTTTAATGTTTCTTTCACTTCATGAGTCAAATCTTAATAATTTTGGGTTGAGAAAAACGAATATGATAAAAAAATTATTTTTAGTTCTTTTCTGTGATATACAATAGGTGGAAATATTTTATTTTAACGGATTAAGAGAAAAACGATTAGAAGAAAAGATTAGAAGCTTTTGAAATGTGGTGCTATAGGAGAATGTGAAAAATCAGATGGGTGGATAAAGTGACAAATGAAGAGGTATTGCGACAAATAGATGAAGAAAAAAGCATTTGGAAAAATATAGTTAAAAAAGAGACAGACTTCTAGGCCACATACTAAGGAATCCTGGAATATTCGCTTTAATATTGGAAGGAAAGGTAGAAGGGAAAAATTGTGTAGGCAGGCCACGTTTGGAATATGTAAAACAAATTGTTAGGGATGTAGGATGTAGAGGGTATACTGAAATGAAACGACTAGCACTAGATAGGGAATCTTGGAGAGCTGCATCAAACCAGTCAAATGACTGAAGACAAAAAAAAAATACTACAAGAAATCGAACAATTTAAAATGATTTTCATTATTAATATTATTATTTTATCATCATCATCAGCCTTCTTAGCCCCCCTCCGAAAAAAAATCCTACCTCGTGCCTGAATTTTTATTAAATTGATGGGTTTTTTAAGGATTTGTCTTCTCTCTTTTATTTTAAACAGGAATTTAGTTTAAAATTTTATTTCAGTTAGCTTCTTTTCAGTTAAGATATTTTTAATTTAAGTTTTACATCATTCTATTCTCTTATCTCCAAGACTTTATTTTCTTTTTAACTTCGTTAACCGTTTGTTTTATTCGATTTAAAGTTGACTTTCATTGTTGTTAAGAATTTTAAGTTTTGTTTCCTTTATTGTATTCATCTTGGGATGCCGATAGATGCCGATAACTGAGGTAGGCTTCTATAATGTTTCTCTTGCAGATCAATTTTCTTTCACTAATTTCTAGTATACACTTTTCTATTTTCTATTTTATGTGTTTCTATTTTCTTGCATATGTATTTTGCCATGCATAAAGCTTTTACATATTTAATTCTGCTGTACTCCCTTTTTATTTTTATGGTGATGTATTTTAAAAAATATTTTCTGATAAATGAAATGCGTTCGCACGCTTTTCAACATTGCATTTGACGTTAAATACATTTATGTGTTGAATTATATGCAATAATAAAAAAATTTAGCTCCAAGGTTATATTTTGCCTTTTCATACAGTAGTTGGCATGAATGCTTTTAGATTCGTTGTCTACCCACCGGGTTGGTCTAGTGGTGAACGCATCTTCCCAAATAAGCTGATTTGGAAGTCGAGAGTTCCAGCGTTCAAGTACTAGTAAAGCCAGTTATTTTTACACGGATTTGAATACTAGATCGTGGATACCAGTGTTCTTTGGTGGTTGGGTTTCAATTAACCACACATCCCAGGAATGGTCGAACTGAGAATGTACAAGACTACACTTCATTCACACTCATACATATCATCCTCATTCATCCTCTGAAGAATTATCTAAACGGTAGTTACCGGAGGCTAAACAGGAAAAAGAAAGAAAAAAGAAGATTCGTTGTCTAGCTCTCAGAGCCCTGTCCGGCTCTGTCCCCGGCGTCTCATACTCGATGATCAGGCAGGGACTCCTTCCAGAGCCTCTGGGGGGAAAGTTAAGACCGTGGTATAGGTGAGGGATCCCTTCGGGGGTTACCCATTTGGGTAACCCCCGTGGCTCGTGAGGGGACCCCTCGGGAGTCTCCTTATTTGAGGCGTGGAAAAACTAATGACCGAGTCTCGGCTGCTTGGGTGGGGCCTTGGGAATGGCATACGTCGGCTCAGAATTACTGTCTGAGCCAATGGCATCCCAGGCAGCTTTGTTAATGCTTTAGTGTGGGTCCGGCTTTAGGGGACAGGGTAAAAAAGGAGAGAGAAAAAAAAGATTCGTCGTCTCGGGTTTGATTTCCCACAAGGCAATCATTTTCTTTAACTATTTTTTATCATCTACCCCATCTTATTCCTTGAAATATTTACAAAATATGTACTTTAAGGTTGTTTAAATAACCAAATAATAATAGAAATAATTTTTTTTTATTTATTTCATTTAATTTACATTTTTTCAGGATCCTCTAAACGACTAAAGCAGTTTTTAAGGGGTTTCCTTTTTAAAAAAATATATGAACATGGTTAAAAAAAACAGAAATAATTCCATTAAAAAATAAACATAAAATAAATACATCATTTTTAATTAATTAACATAAACAAAACAGATATAAAATCTACTTATTCTCACAAACAACAATATTCTGCTCTCCAGTTCTCTTTTTCGCGTTACTTAAAATTAATTAAATAGTTAAACAAAAATTAAAAATATCTTCTTCCTTGAACTTCTTCAATCTAGCGATTGATAGATTATACAAACTGGTGTATAATATTTATGAAAAAGGGGAATTTTCGTAAGACTTCAAAAAAAGTGTTATAGTCATGATACCAAAGAAAGCAGGGGCAGATAAATGTGAAGAATACAGAACAATTAGTTTATCTAGTCATGCATCAAAAATCTTAACTAGAATTCTATACAGAAGAATTGAGAGGAGAGTGAAAGAAGTGTTAGGAGAAGGCCAATTTGGTTTCAGGAAAAGTATAGGGACAAGGGAAGCAATTTTAGGCCTCAGATTAATAGTAGAAGGAAGATTAAAGAAAAACAAACCAACATACTTGGCGTTTATAGACCTAGAAAAGGCATTCGATAACGTAAACTGGAATAAAATGTTCAGCATTTTAAAAAAATTAGGGTTCAAATACAGAGATGAAAGAACAATTGCTAACATGTACAGGAACCAAACAGCAACAGTAACAATTGAAGAACATAAGAAAGAAGCAGTAATAAGAAAGGGAGTCCGACAAGGATGTTCCCTATCTCCGTTACTTTTTAATCTTTACATGGAACTAGCAGTTAATGATGTTAAAGAACAATTTAGATTCGGAGTAACAGTACAAGGTGAAAAGATAAAGATGCTACGATTTGCTGATGATACAGTAATTCTAGCCGAGAGTAAAAAGGATTTAGAAGAAACGATGAACGGAATAGATGAAGTCCTACGCAAGAACTATCGCATGCAAATAAACAAGAAGAAAACAAAAGTAATGAAATGTAGTAGAAATAACAAAGATGGACCACTAAATGTGAAAATAGGAGGAGAAAAGATTATGGAGGTAGAAGAATTTTGTTATTTGGGAAGTAGAATTACTAAAGATGGACGAAGCAGGAGCGATATAAAATGCCGAATAGTACAAGCTAAACGAGCCTTCAGTAACAAATATAATTTGTTTACATCAAAAATTAATTTAAATGTCAGGAAAAGATTTTTGAATGTATATGTTTGGAGTGTCCCTTTATATGGAAGTGAAACTTGGACGATCGGAGTATCTGAGAAGAACAGATTTGAAGCTTTTGAAATGCGGTGCTATAGGAGAATGTTAAAAATCACATGGGTGGATAAAGTTACAAATGAAGAGGTATTGCGGCAAATAGATGAAGAAAGAAGCATTTGGAAAAATATAGTTAAAAGAAGAGACAGACTTATAGGTCACATACTAAGGCATCCTGGAATAGTCGCTTTGATATTGGAAGGACAGGTAGAAGGGAAAAATTGTGTAGGCAGGCCACGTTTGGAATATGTAAAAAAAATTGTTAGGGATGTAGGATGTAGAGGGTGTACTGAAATGAAACGACTAGCACTAGATAGGGAATCTTGGCGAGCTGCATCAAACCAGTCAAATGACACAAGACAAAAAAAAAAAAAACTTCATAGAAATGAAATTTAATGCGCCTAGTGACAAATCTGAGAAAATTTTTGGGACACGATATGACAGCGTACGATAGCCATACATGATATGAGGCCGGTGGATATAATAATAATAATAAAAAACTTAAATATTTTTAAAACCATGTAGAATGGTTGTACAGTTTCTAAACAATAAGTGAATCAATCATTACTTGCCTCGTCCTGTCACGACGTATACCTTCTGGGTATGAGACCGAAAATGGAAAATAATAATATTTGTTTTCTCTTATGTAAAATTATTCAATAATCTCCATTTCTGAAATGACAGCAAAATATAACTATTTATAATTTTTTCTATAATCCTTCATTATGCATTCGTGGAGGCGGTGACTTTAATTAAGCCTATAATTCTGTTTTTTACTATACTCTTTGTTTATATTTTAATTCCGACTACCACCCTAAGCTTATTTCTTTTCTATTGTTATTTTACTTGTACGTTTTTATTGTACTGCACTCTATTCTTGGTTTGATCTATTCCCTTGTTAATTTATTTTTCAGAAAAAAATGTGACAACTCTATCAACCGGTAGTTTTAGCAAACATGTGGGTCTGTCGTTTCTGTAAACTTGTTAACCTGTCAAAATTTCATTGTAGATTATCAATATAACCATCTGGGAGTTTATGTTCCATGTATTGAGAGAAATAAAAGGACTTAACTAAAAGCAGGTTGTATCTACTTTATCCAAAGTGATCTTGTGTGTTAATTTTTTCTTCTTTCTTTCTTATTTTTCAAACTATATACTTCGTTTTAAAGCTTATTCGTTGGTTTTTCGAAAAAAACCATAAAAAAATGATTTAATTTCTTTTAAAGTATTGCAATTTTTTATCTGTAATTTATAGACAAAATTCTTTGATATCTTCTTAAGGTTATCTTGATTTTGTATTTTCCTTTTCTTTTTAGCGTACGTATTATACAATGTGAAAAGCTATTAACAATAGGTTTAATTTTAAAATTCGAATTCCGAGGTTGAATTCCAAGGTGTATATTTTGCATTTAGTTAAACCACACAATGCAACATCATTGCTATTTGGTTTTTAATTATTTACTACGAGCGTAGAATATTAACCTTCTTCTTGAATAAATATTTTTTGAATGTTATTTTCAGTCTTTAATTAAAAATTGTACATCAAAGTTTTGTTATATTTTCTTTTAAATCTGAAATCTATACCTAAAATATTATTTTGTCTTTTGTAAAAATCTATCTTTTTCTTTCTTATACATCAGATTTCTTTAAGCCGGTTCTATAAAAATCTTTTAATATCTTACTAAAATAAGAAATCACTCAAAAGTAAGTCTTTTGAATAACAATAATACGATGAATAAAGAAAAACGACTTAAGAAAATACTACACAACATAAAGCTCTTTAAATTGCGGTATGAAATATTATATTATATTAATTCTTTCATCTAATTTTGGCATAAAATACTTTGATATCAAAATGATATCAGAATAAATGTCATTAAGAAATATCATCCAGAAGTGAACAACTTTGATTATAAATAAAAATTAAAAATATATTCGAATTGTCTAGGTAAACTACGTCAATTTTTGTTTAAGAAATTTCCTGTTTATGTTACCCACAAAAGGCATAAAACTGAAAGTTATCAGAATAATTATACTATACAAAATAAATATAGAATAATAAATTAATCAATTTAGTGAAGAATAAGCATTAAAAATACAAAAACTGAAAAAAGAATTACTACACGTACGAGTTGAAATGTAAACCTCCTGCTTTTTTTTTATTGAAGTTGATGAAAAATAATTCAAGCAGGTAATATCAACAAAAAGAATTAATTTTTGTATATATACATATAGAAATACAAAACAAAAGACTACTTGAAAAAAGGTAAAGGATGGAATATTAATTTCCATTAAACACACTTCAGTTATTTTATTTTTGATGAAAGGTTCTGAAACGAAGCGGATTCTTGTTTGTGCATGAGAGTGTGAGATTATGAGGAAAGAAAAATGAGTAATTTTAAAATTTTTGTTGGAAAACAGATGGGAGAAGTAAGAGTACGTTGACTTTAGTACTAAGGGACTAACTCACGCACATTACACAAACTTTCTGACAGCCCTTTTTACTCTCACGAGGCCTGTTAATTTCTTTAATGTCCCCCATTCTGCATGCTATTATTATTATTACTATTTTATTATAATTATTATTATTATTAATACATTTCAACTCTTTCTAAAAACTGTTATTAAAAGCTGTTTCGCATTAAGTGAAGGAGAGACAACCTAATAAAGATACTAGCTACATTAAAAATAGGGTCACTGTAAAATTTTGTTATGTTCAGTATTTTATAAAGCCTTTGAACCAAAACTTTCAAGAAGCCATTCGTTAATGACTGCTATCCATTAGAAAAGTTTTAGCCATAATAGAGTATAAAAAACGTATTACAAGTCTTTAAAGACATTTTTACATAGTAAAAAGCGTGGAATTTTGGTTAGAGAAGGTTACACTATGAATTGAGCGAGAACTATGTATAAGAAAAAACTAATTTAGAAAAATGTTTAGATTACTTAAAAGAAAATATGGACATTAAATTTATAACCGCTTATATTATCAGTGCATAGTAATAAATATTTAATATATATGACATATGTTGAATATTATACTTCGACAAAATATAATTGTTTAAAAGAAGTAAAGTATTAGAAGGTTATCTTAGTATGTGAAGCTATGTGGAAAAATGTGCTATAACTGATCTACAGTCTAAAATCTGAATTATACCCTTGTTTTCCGGGTACGACGTTTTCTCTAATTATTGGAAGAGGAAAACCTTCGATGAAGGTTTCTTTTGAAAAGTGAAGGTATCAAAACAAAAATTTCGTAAGAAATTTTATTAAAATTTTAATTGCTTTAAATTTTATATCCCCCTTAGAATCATTTATTAAAATATATTTCCATTAAATAAATCAAAATCCTTTTGTATAAATTAGAAAAAATATCTGATATTTCAAATATGTGTTTGTATTGATCTATTTAAAGTTATGTTACTTTTAACTTTCATCACTCGAGATTATTTCCTAAAATTTATTCTTAATCAGTAATACCAGTGTTACCTTTAAGAAAGAAAATTAAATTTTCTAAAGAAATACAAATGGAAGTCTAAGCTAATTTTTTTTTTCCCTGGGTCGGACCGACTTGATGGTATTACGCCACCCGGGGGAGTATCCGTTACTCTAATTAGCCCTCCCCACCTACCGGCATGGCAGGTCGTGCTAACCGGTGGCTTTTTTGAGGTTTCTTTCATTTTTATCCTTTATGGCACCACAACATACCTCAATGCCGTGGTGTGCCCATGGATCTTTTGTTATTTTTTATTCCTACCAAACACACCCAAGGAGTCCTCAGCAGATCATTGAAACCAGCACACCTCAGCATGCTGGCTCTCACTGCTGAGGCTGTCCACCCCACCTAACAAACTAGTACCCCATATTTCTTTCATCTATGCTCTTTTGCTTTAAAACTGTTCTTATGTAATCAGAAACCTTTTTCCATTTTACCTCACTATCAAGCATATAATCAACTCTTTCCTTCGGCGTTTTCTCTCTAATACTTCCATACTGCCTTAACTCCTGCCATTTGTGGCACCTCAAAATGGTATGCTCAACATCATCTTGTTCTACACAGTACATACTCATAGGCTGATCTCTTTTGGCAATTTTATGAAGATAATAATAATGTAATCATAATAAGCTAATTGGTTAATGAAAACTATACAGGAAAAAACGATAACAGAAAAAAAAAATTAACTAAATATTAAATTAAAAATATATTATGATTTCGATAGCTAAACAGTAGTTACTCAATAGGTAATAAAAAGAAAATAATAATGCTCTGGGGTAGATAATCCCTAAGTCCAGAACATAACATCTACGTTCTACGTCCGAACGTAGAACGGGCGGACGTAGAGGACACAGCCCGCTACGGGCGGAAACAGCTGTATATAAGTACTATTTATAATGTTGACTAACGGGGCTCCGAGTGTTTTCCCTTGAAGATGAAATTATCTCCGGTCTGATTCCACCTACAAGCCGTACTATAAGGACTGGATTTTTCGGCCAATTGCAGATATGAAAACTTAAATGACTAAGGAAACGAATTCACAACGTCTTTAGAGCTGGAGATGTGGCGGCTAGGGTCGAAGTGATCGAGGTGTAACTGAGGCCGTTCCGCTGTTCACAAGCCCGTCGCGATGGCAAGTATGTAGTTAGGTGTCCATGTATGTCGGTGATTGTCACTCCTAAAAACTTTGATGTGTAGGGACATGGAGTCAGTGCAGAGATTGCGCATCCTCTCTCTGCCAGGACATATACCGGTTCCATCGGAGTACCGTACCGGACCTCCAGGGTTGGTAGCCTTGGACTGGGGGTGTACTCTGGCGTCTTGCCGTGCTACAAAAGGGAAGGAAAAGCATGCAAATTGAACAATCATCAAACGCGACAGAGGGTTCTCGCAAACACCCTCGTTTGGAACCAATCATTTTCACCTGAGGCGAAACGGAGAAAGAGTATTAAGGCTGGAAGGATGGAGGTGGTGGTAAAGAGCATACAGAGAGCTCTATTCAAGAATAATTTTAGTAAACCAAAATATCAGGTTGTTACTAGTGAGGATGTCAGTTTTTCGAGGAAAGTCCTTTCCTTATCACTTGAGTAATAAATAATTTTTCTGGTGGCCCAATAAAGGAAATCTGTAAAACATACAACGGACTTTATGTAGAGACGACTAATGACAACCAGGCGCAGAAGATCCTTGGGCTGAAGAAGATAGGCGAGTTTGTTGTACGTGTTGAACCACACAGCACCCTCAATACCTCAAAAGGCGTTGTCGTTTGTCGGGATCTTCCCAATTGGACGGAGCAGGAGAATGTAGAAGAGTTGACACCTCTGGAAGTCAATTGAATGCCGAAGGCTGAACACGAGGAAGAACGGCGAAGTTCTTCTATCTGCATCTCATGTCCTTACATTCTGTAAAATAATGCCTGCCGGAGCAAGTGCGTGCAGGAATACACCGTTTGGTTGTGCGGGAATTTACGCCTCAACCCATGAGATGTTTCAGGTATCAATGATTTGGCCACACTGCTCGTTGCGAAAGATCACAAATATGCATGTGTTGTGAGGAAATTCATAAAGGAGAACCATGCAAGGAATCTCCTTCTTATGTAAACTGCAAAGGACAGCAATCCTGAAGATCAAGAAACTGTCGTCTGATCAAGAAATCGGGTTTTCGATTTATGAAAATGAGAATATGAGAAAAATACTCATATTTTCTAAATTTCCCTCTAGAAAATTTACAATTTATAAAAAATAACGTGACTTTAAATAACACAACAGAAAAGATTATTTAGTAAAATACGTTTTCATCATTTAGAAAAAAATGTGATGTTGACATCACATAACTTCATTGTACGCCTACTATGTTAGGTATACACATTTAAAAAAAATGAGAAGTACATAAAATTTTATTTCATTAGTAACTTCTGATATTTTTTTTTATTGTTATTGTTGAATTATTAATTTTCATAAAAACTTTAAAAAAATATAATTAATTTGTACATCTTAAAAATTTACTGTCAGAGATTAATAATTATTAATAAATCAATATAGTTAAATTAAAAAAAAAAGTTAAAAGAAAAGAAGATAAAGTCTGACTCGAACCAATGAGCCTTTCCCTTATAAGATCCAAATATTTCTTTAATTAAAATTTAATTTGGCTATAACTCTGTAACCAATGTAAATAAGTACCACTTATGATATATCGTTGAAAAGCTCTCAATGAGGGCTTATTTTTTTGAATTTTGGGCTTTTTTGGACACTTTCGGTTCAGTCTATTGCAGTCAAAATGGGAGAAGCAAATTATACGTACAACAGTCATAAATCCAAAATTTCAACATCCTACGGCTAATCGGTTTTGAGTTATGTTAGATACGTATGTACGTACGTACAGACATCACTCCGAAACTAGTCAAAATTGATACTTCCATTTAAATCTGAAAACCGAATTTTTTCGAGATCACAATACTTCTTTACTTCTTACAAGGAAGTAAAAATTATTCAACTAATGTTAAAGTTTGCTTGAATAGGATATATCTAGAAATGAGTAAAATTCTATAAAAAAAGCTTTGTTTAACTGATAAGTTAATCTATCAACCTATACAATAAAATACTTTTTAGTTAAAAATACGTCTTTTGGTGTGATAATAAGCGTTTCAGTTTATTATATATTAATTTATACACTAAAAATTCGACTTTCAACAACAAAAGTGTCGTAATACTAAATGAATTATCAAATTAGATGTCTTTAAATTTCAGTGAGGAAACCTTATGTTGTAACGGTAGTGAATTTACTCTTAAAGTATCTAGACTAAGGAATTCCAGGACTCAAAATAACACTACACAAAATTAATGGTGTAAAATACAATCTGTTCTCAATTTATCCCATATTTCTCACCGAATAATTTAATTACCTAAATAATTTAATGTAAATCCTTTCTCAAATTTTATTGATTTAAGTGAGAAAAGAATCATCCTGACTTGCCGAATGGTTCCTGAATATTTATGGATATGTGAATCATGGAACTCGAGGGTTCCAGCGTTCAACTCCCAATAAAGGCAGTTAGTTACTTTTATACGGATTTGAATACTAGATCGTGGATACCAATGTTCTTTGGTGGTTGGGTTTCAATTAACCAGACATCTGAGGAATGATCGAACGGAGACTGTAAAAGACTACACTTCACTTTAAAGTGTACTAATACATAGAACGTTAATTCCCGGAAGCTAAACAGGAAAAAGAACGAAAAGGATATATGAATCAAACTTTTGAGATGATCTAAAACAAGTGATTTAAAATACAAAACAATTTCCCTTTTTAAAAAATACTCCTGTGAATTTCATTAAAAGATTTGTCAAAATTTTACGCCTTCGAATCCATGATTTCTAATAATTAAAAGGATAAAATTCTTTAATATATATATATATATATTTATTTATATGTTTAAAATTAAAAACAACAAAATTTATTTATAAAAAAAAAAATAATTTTAATATTTATTAATAATATGAGTAATATTTTTTCTTTTATAAGCTTAAATAGATTTACTCCTAGTGTTTTGTAAATATTGGTTAGTTAATTCTAAATTTTTATTTAGATTTATTTGTTTCTACTGTTTACTACGGAGCTTCGCCCTTTAGACGCTTCGCGGCCCGTTTAAAAATATCAGTTATGTCTGAAGTTATTACTATTTTAGTATTTTAAATATTTTTCTTGCCATGTTATAACATAGAGAAAACCAGTGTTTGCTTATATCTCGATTCGCAGTTGAGGTAAAGTTTTGGGTGAGATTAGATAAGTTGTTACTTAATTCTTCAATTGTTTTAAGCCATTACCCATCCTATTAGATCAATTAGGTCTCGAGTTGGGAGGGAGATGTTTATTTCCCCCAACGTTTTTCTTTTGTCTATCTATTGTGATTGCTTGATGCTTTCTTATTTTTAACGATTTTCACTATTTCTCTTCCATTTTATTTCAAATTTCGATTGTTTTCACCAATAAAATAAATAAATGAATATTTTATTTTAATCCTATGTAATAATTCTTAATAATAATACAGTAAAAAATTGGGTGTGCTACCAGAAAGAAAAATGGACGGATTTTTGAAGGATACCTAAATTTAAAAAAAATAGTTTTTGGTTAGTACACAAGAAATACATAAAATTAAATTAATTTAGGATTTTTTACTGTTCTAAAAGTAATTAAAAAATTAATTATTATTATTACGAAATATAATAAATGCCCAAAATTTGGTTGTCATTAGAAAGCGTAAAGTACATCAAATAGATCTTGTTAGTTATTTTCATTCCTCTAATAATTGGTTCCTTAAAAATCAAGATTTAAATTTTAAATAGTAATATGTAACCGGGGCGTACTATTCTTATAATATGCCATGTATTTTTATTTATTACATGGTATGATTGATTAATTTGTTAAATATTACTTAATATGGGTATATATATACATATACATGTGTATTCTCTTCTATTCGGTATAAGCTATTACATAAATCTTTTAATTAAGAAAAAAAGTAAAATAAAAAATTAGTTTTGACCAAGATATAACTTAAAAATACTATAAAAGTTTAAATAAATAAATAATAATACAATTTCCCTTTTTATTACGATTCGTATACATTTAAAGTTGAATGTAAAATTATTTTACCGCTTCTCTTTGGTGTGTCAGAATAAATTACTTTTGAATGTAAATTTGTGGTTTACAAAAAAGTGAAAACCATGTAGCAACAGTTACACTTTCCTTTATGTGCTTTTTTATTGCATTTATAAAATTGCCTCACAGAAAATACTGAGTAAAATAAATAAAGAGATATGTCTGTATATGTATTTAAGTCTATACATTTAAATTGGTTTTGCAGTTTTAAAATAGTAGTATGGTTAGTTTAATATTATTATGTACACTATACTTTAGTACTTGTGAATTCTTAATTCGGTTCCTTTTTACATCAGATTCTTAACTTTTTACACAATAAAAAAGTAAAACATTTTAAAGGTTTCTTATCTAAGAATTTAGCTAATTGCTTAAATATAAACTAGCTGAATACCCAGCTTTATATTGCAAACAAAAAACAAAAATGATTAGTTATCTATTGAATCGGGTTTCTATTCTACTACAGAAGTAAGGTAATGAATTTCAAAATCTTGTTTAAATGTGTAATAATTGCATAACACTTTATTTTTTATATAAAATGCTCCGGAAATTTCGATACCGCGTTTGCCGGATCGGCTGCTCGGTGCGAGGCTGGATCCTTCAGCTTTTCACAAAAATACTTTTAGAATATTTTAAAAATATTTTTATTTAACAATTTTTTTTTAATTTCTTTTCTCCCATTGAATAGAAAACTGCAGCGTAGTTCAATGTTGAAGATTTCTTTAAAGATTTTTTACATGTCGTCGATTTCTTCTTCGGCGTAATAATTCTCTTCTTCGATTTGCCTACAGCCATCTGTATCATACGTTCTGTCAGTATCTTCGAGACCGTAGACTTTACAGCCTGGTGCTTCGCAATCTTCAGCTCCGGTTTGTTTTCACCCTTCGACGATGACTTATTATAAAGATCACTAACAGAGAGCAGTGTTGAGTATCCTCGTCGCTGCCGATGATTTCCGACTTGGTTTGTGGACCAGTTAGCGATGCAAACAGTTCCTGCGTAGCTTCCGGATCGAATCCGTATGTTTCGTTGTTGTTCTCAGAAATTATTATACTTCGTTTTGCAATAGATGTAGTTTTAACGTTTTTGTTGTTTCTGTCGTCTTACTGGTGGACTTTGAGTAATGAGTCGCTATTACGCATCATTATATAACTTTGAGTTTTGAAAAAATTAATTTACAATCGAGAGCAGGAAATTGTGTATACAGTTGTTTCATTAATAATAAAAACGTTTATAAGAACGACTACTAATTATATATAAGCGGGAGAGATAATTTTTTTTATTATTTGAGGAATGGTTAATTTTTTCGTCAAATATCCGATGTCCACTCCGGGAAGGCTGCTGACCAGTTGTTATTGGATTTGTAGTACAGAAGAACTGGACGACTCAGACCGAATTGTTCGTCTTGTATTAAGAAAAACAAAACAAATATGTAATTAATTTTCAATTTTAGATTTTAAGTACATTTACTGAAATAATTTACCTCTATTTAATGCAACATTTGCAGACGAACAATGAAATAAATTACGACGTTGTAGACACCCGTATATGATCGTAGATCTGCTTAAGTTTTAGTTTGATTTTGATTTAAATAGAATTGGATATTTTTTAGCAGTGATATATGAGATAAGTGATAAGTTTTATAATAAATGTAATACGTTGAATATCCTGACCCGTAGGAGAAGACACCCTCCACCACCCCCTACGTTTCGAGCCCTTACGGGCTTTACCGGAGGTTATCTTCGAAACCTCGGCTTTTGACATATTCCAGTTCGCCTCGGCCAGGATGCCACCAATGCGATTAACACGAGTGACATTCCCATCGGTGTACTACTATTTAACGAACTCAAAACAGAACACATTTCATCGAGTCTTAAGCAAGAGTGAAAAGAAATATGTAAACTAATGAATTGAACCACCTAACTGTAGAAGGTAAAAGTGGTTTCAACACGCAACTCAAAACAAAAAAACGAAATATAAAAATACTATACGGAACAATAACAACACGGTAACATTGAAACAAAACAAAGAATAAGAACAACAAAAAAGTAATTTATAAAACAAAAACAGAATACAACAGATATCCAAGCCTCTAGATCCCCTCAACAATCGTTTCTTTTGCTAAATACATTATAAAACTCTCCACTACTGCCCATTTGGCCTGGTTTCTCCAGTTTACACGGAGATCCAACGCCGACCCGATTAGATCAAGCCGACAGATGGTCTCCGTACGCATTAACTCGTATTTCGAGCACTCATAAAGATCATGGTAGATGTCATCCAATTGTCCACACTAAGGATACATCCCACAATCTACCAAGCCGAATTTTTTCAGTCTCGTTAAAAGCACCATAGCCGGAAAGAAATTGCGTCGCATATTTATTAAGGTGCACCCAAGAATTATCCTGCAAAACAACAACGTTTGGAGAGAGATCATGCGTATAACGTACTCCCATTGTCTCATCCCATCTGGCTGCCACAAGGCATTGCCATGTTCAATTTCTCGAACTTTATCCGAAGTCAACTCACCAAACTTCTTAGCAACATACACATTAAATATTCACGGACCACAAAATTCAGGTAAGAATTATTTTTTCGATGCGTTAGGATCGTTCTTCTGATTCACGGATGCATAATAAGAGCGAATCGTAACGAGCGGTTTCCCTTTATGGGCGAACTTTCACTTCGAATTAATATAGAACGAGGCTAGACTTGATCCGTATTTTAATGAAGACATACTATGTCTATACTAGATTGAAACAAATTTTGGCCAGAGATCAATAAGAGATGCAAGTAAAAACCATCCGCCTCGTAAGTTAGAGAAAACACCTCTAATAATTTTATGTAATAAAGCCGTCCTCCTCTATGAATCATGAGACCTTGCCGTTGGTGAGGGGGCTTGAGTGCTCAGGGATACAGAGTAGCTGGACCGAAGGTGCAACCATATCGGAGAGGTATCTGTTGAGAGCCAGACTAAGGAATGATTCCTGAAAGAGGGCAGCAGCTCTTTCAGTAGTTGTTAGGGGCGTGAGTCAGGACGACTTAAACGGCCGTATCAACATCACTCAGTCCTCTGAGTACTGCGCAGCTGAAAGCAATGGAAAACTACAGCTGCTTTTTTTTCCAAGAAAATGTGGCTCTGCATTTTCACATATACAATAATGGAGGCGCCTTCCTTGGTAAAATATTCCGGAGGTAAAATAGTCCCCCGTTCGGATCTCCGGGTGGGGACTACTAAGGAAGGGGTCACCAGAAAATTAAAAAATAACATTCTACGAGTCGGAGCGTGGAATGTTAGAAGCTTAAAAAAGGTTGGTAGGCTAGAGAATTTAAAAAGGGAAATGGATAGGGTAAACGTGGATATAGTAGGAATTAGTGAGGTTCGGTGGGAAGAGGAAGGCGACTTTTGGTCGGGTGACTTTAGAGTAATTAACTCAGCGTCAAATAATGGGCAGGCAGGAGTAGGTTTCGTGATGAACAAGAAAATAGGGAGGAGAGTAGAGTATTTCAAGACGCATAGCGATAGAGTCATTGTAATAAGGATAAATTCAAAACCTAAACCGACAACGATTGTTAACGTCTATATGCCTACAAGCGCCCATGATGATGATGAGGTAGAATGTGTATACGAAGAGATTGATGAAGCAATTAAACACGTAAAAGGAGATGAAAACTTAATAATAGTTGGAGATTGGAATGCAAGCATTGGAAAAGGCAAGGAAGGAAATATAGTGGGTGAATACGGGCTGGGCAAAAGGAATGAAAGAGGGGACCGACTTATAGAGTTTTGCACGAAGTATAATTTAGTAATTGCCAACACCCAATTTAAAAATCATAATAGAAGAATATACACTTGGAAAAAGCCAGGCGATACTGGAAGGTATCAGATAGATTATATCATGGTTAAGCAAAGATTTAGAAATCAACTCTTGGACTGCAAAACTTACCCTGGAGCAGACATTGATAGCGACCATAATTTGGTGATAATGAAATGTAGATTGGGGTTTAAAAACCTGAAGAAAAGGTGTCAGATGAATCGGTGGAATTTAGAGAAGCTTGAGGAAGAGGAGGTAAAGAAGATTTTTGAGGAGGACATCGCTAGAGGTCTGAGTAAAAAAGATAAGATAGAAAATGTAGAAGAAGAATGGGAGAATGTTAAAAAAGAAATTCTTAAATCAGCAGAAGCGAACTTAGGCGGAATAAAGAGAACTGGTAGAAAACCTTGGGTTTCAGACGATATATTGCAGCTGATGGATGAACGTAGAAAATATAAGAATGCTAGTGATGAAGAAAGTAAAAGGAACTATCGGCAATTAAGAAATGCTATAAACAGGAAGTGCAAACTGGCGAAAGAAGAGTGGATTAAAGAAAAGTGTTCAGAAGTGGAAAGAGAAATGAACATTGGTAAAATAGACGGAGCATACAGGAAAGTTAAGGAAAATTTTGGGGTACATAAATTAAAATCTAATAATGTGTTAAACAAAGATGGTACACCTATATATAATACGAAAGGTAAAGTCGATAGATGGGTGGAATATATTGAAGAGTTATACGGAGGAAATGAATTAGAAAATGGTTTTATAGAGGAAGAAGAGGAAGTTGAGGAGGATGAAATGGGAGAAACAATACTGAGATCTGAATTTAAGAGAGCATTAAAAGATTTAAATGGCAGGAAGGATCCTGGAATAGACGGAATACCTGTAGAATTACTGCGCAGTGCAGGGGAGGAGGCGATTGATAGATTATACAAACTGGTGTGTAATATTTATGAAAAAGGGGAATTTCCGTCAGACTTCAAAAAAAGTGTTATAGTAATGATACCAAAGAAATCAGGGGCAGATAAATGTGAAGAATACAGAACAATTAGTTTAACTAGTCATGCATCAAAAATCTTAACTAGAATTCTATACAGAAGAATTGAGAGGAGAGTGGAGGAAGTGTTAGGAGAAGACCAATTTGGTTTCAGGAAAAGTATAGGGACACGGGAAGCAATTTTAGGCCTCAGATTAATAGTAGAAGGAAGATTACAGAAAAACAAACCAACATACTTGGCGTTTATAGACCTAGAAAAGGCATTCGATAACGTAGACTGGAATAAAATGTTCAGCATTTTAAAAAAATTAGGGTTCAAATACAGAGATAGAAGAACAATTGCTAACATGTACAGGAACCAAACAGCAACAGTAGCAATTGAAGAACATAAGAAAGAAGCCATAATAAGAAAGGGAGTCCGACAAGGATGTTCCCTATCTCCGTTACTTTTTAATCTTTACATGGAACTAGCAGTTAATGATGTTAAAGAACAATTTAGATTCGGAGTAACAGTACAAGGTGAAAAGATAAAGATGCTACGATTTGCTGATGATATAGTAATTCTAGCCGAGAATAAAAAGGATTTAGAAGAAACAATGAACGGCATAGATGAAGTCCTACGCAAGAACTATCGCATGAAAATAAACAAGAACAAAACAAAAGTAATGAAATGTAGTAGAAATAACAAAGATGGACCACTGAATGTGAAAATAGGAGGAGAAAAGATTATGGAGGTAGAAGAATTTTGTTATTTGGGAAGTAGAATTACTAAAGATGGACGAAGCAGGAGCGATATAAAATGCCGAATAGCACAAGCTAAACGAGCCTTCAGTAAGAAATATAAGTTGTTTACATCAAAAATTAATTTAAATGTCAGGAAAAGATTTTTGAAAGTGTATGTTTGGAGTGTCGCTTTATATGGAAGTGAAACTTGGACAATCGGAGTATCTGAGAAGAAAAGGTTAGAAGCTTTTGAAATGTGGTGCTATAGGAGAATGTTAAAAATCAGGTGGGTGGATAAAGTGACAAATGAGGAGGTATTGCGGCAAATAGATGAAGAAAGAAGCATTTGGAATATTATAGTTAAACGAAGAGACAGACTTATAGGCCACATACTAAGGCATCCTGGAATAGTCGCTTTAATTTTGGAAGGACAGGTAGAAGGGAAAAATGGTGTAGGCAGGCCACGTTTGGAATATGTAAAACAAATTGTTAGGGATGTAGGATGTAGAGGGTATACTGAAATGAAACGACTAGCACTAGATAGGGAATCTTGGAGAGCTGCATCAAACCAGTCAAGTGACTGAAGACAAAAAAAAAAAAAAAAATAAAGCCGTGTCTCTAGAATTAAAAAGCTTCCCCCCCCCCATTGAAAAAGCATTTAATATCAGTACGAAAAACTTTGTTTGGTTTCAATGTCAGTTTTTACCAAGAGCCACAAGAAAACCAAACGCATTAACGATTGGTTATTTAATGAAAGGGGGCAATACATTTAAGCCAATCAAGAGACTATAATCAAATATAAAATGAAGAACAATAAATTATTTTCTGAAAAATAAAAATATTTTGAATATCTAGAATACTAGCTATGTATATTTTATAGGTTATTTATGATTAAATAAAAATAAATATTATTTTAATAAACATGTCTTTATTATTTTACACATTAACATTTTCTAATTTATATACAGTGTGTGTATTTGTATAGCAGTTGAAGTAAGAAGGGTAAATCAGTCTTCATATAATTTACATTTTTCGTTAACTTTAAAATAGTATCAACTATAATGACATCAGACTTGTTTAATGTTTTTTTGACCTTTCACTTTTATTGATAAATGAAACAAATTATTTAATAAATATTTCTATATTTAATAATTAATTATTTATTATTTTTTTCTAATATTTTAAGATTTTAATATCTAAATAGGTAAATTTAATTACAAGTGTGTAATATAATATTAAATTACAGACGATGTTTAATATTTTGTTTGTCTGTAAAGTCAGAGGTCATACTAGAAACAACTGCACTTGTTTCCTCTGTACCCTGTCTGTCTAGTCAACTAGTAATTTTCATATCTTCAGTAATTAAATTATCAACAAGAAATTTAGCCATATAACCAAAAGCGTTTCTGATGTCACATGATGTTTTAATGTTACAACAAATCAAAACTATATTCAATATTTATGTCAGTACCGGTAACTGGGGGATTTTCCAGATACAAACCGATGACTGAATATGAATAGCTTGTATATCATTTATGTAAGTATTATTATGTAAAATACCAAGGTGCTTAGTAGGTGGTAAAAGACCACTGTTTTAGTTATATAATTCACGGAACATAAATCCGCCGTGTTTTATATAAGATTCAAACGGCACTTCCATCTGTCCAGTATGAGAGGGCCGTACAGGATTCATTTTTATACCAGTTTTAATGCTGGCCTGGAGTTGAATTTCATAAATACAAAAACTTTCTAAACATATCGAAGTATTATAAAATTTCAGCGGTGGATACCGTTTCAAGGATTTCAACATAAATAGGCAATGATGGTACGTAATTGGTCAACGGGAATAACTATAAATCCATTATTATTTCAACTAATGTATCTTCACCCGATTCAATATAATAATTACATAATATGTAATTAAATTATAAATTACAATTACTATTGTTGTACATAATATTGCTACAACGATGTTTGATTACCGAATGAACAAGGAATATCGAAATAATTAATGATAATACCAGTAGCAGTTTTTCCATATCAAATTGCGAACTTCATCGCGCGGATTATATAAATGTAATTCTGTAGATAACATAGGATTATCAGGTGAAAAATTATATCTACATTGTACGCCTTGTTATTTATTACCCAGTCCGTATGCTACCCTCACAAGCATACTTTTTTCGTTATTTGCGTTGGTTATTTGTACACTGTTTGTAACAAACGGTGAACGGTGAACATTATTGCTGTGGCTGTAAATAGCATAGAGATATTGTCTTGGAGTTACAGATAATGTTTCGTGTAGATTTATCGCTGGAGGAATAATAAATAATACTCATTAATAAAGAAGATTAAAGGAAAGAATGAAAATTTCCTTTAAAATTTCTAAGATAATAAGGACTGTTTCTTATTTTTATTCATACCAAGTAAGTTTAGGATGTTTAGCCAGGTAAATTCATTCAATTTCTCAAATAACGTTCATCCACATACTTCATGGGCGATTAACGTCTCTAACCTCTTTCGGATGACGTTTTTAAATGATTTCCGGTGCCATTCTTTCCATATGTTCCATATGTTCATTGTTTACTGTATTCTCACGCATTCATTTAATGGTTGGACACAATTGCCAGCCTAGTAACTTAGTTTTAAATCCTATTTAATCCTGAGCAATTATAAAATCCTCTGTTCTCCCGTTTGAATGTTGTACTCATCTTTCAAACCTACCAGCAAAGCTTCACTTTGATAGATAAGCACTCGAACTGCCATCGTCTTGAAGAATTATAAATTTGTGCCTTTGCTAATTTTATCTTTTCACTACTATTTGTAGTTTTACACACCGATTGGAACTTTCTGATCCTTCCGTATATCTCAAAATTTCCATCATTTATAACAGTGTAATAAAACAATTAAAAACAGACACCTGCTCCAGAGTTAGGCTCCAATTTATTATTTTTGATTTTACTGGGTATTTTCCTGGAAATGCCATGATCTTTGTCTTTACTGTTGATATTCGGAGATCATATTTGGAATATATTTTATTTACTTGAAAAATAGAGCATTGCAAGTCGATCTCAGTTACTTGAATTATGATCTAGTCATCTGTAATTAATACAGATTAACTGCCATTTGAATCCAAGTAAATAGAAAAGGAGGAAGTTTAAAATAAAGGAGAACATGAGGAATTAAATATTTAGATAAGTGTAGTATTTCGATATAACAGACAAAAATTATGAAGGTTGTGCATAGAAAAGACTATTCAATATCAAAAATAGACTGGGACAAAAAAAGGGTTTTTAAGTACAAAACAAAACTTTTGGTATCAGTTACATATTTATAACATAAATTCTTAATAATATTTTAACTAAATAGAGTAGTTTGTAGCAGCCAAATTGGATCAGCAAGATAACTACAAAAAAACAGAATGTATGGTTTATAATATTATGTTATAGAAGAATCTTTAAAATTAAAGATAAAAAATAACTATAATGTTCAAAGAGAATTGGAGAAGATAAAAGTTGAGGTTGAATCTTCTAAAAAGAAATAGAAAGAAATTGGTTGGTTATACATTATAATGTCCAGCGTTAGTGAATCAATGATCATAAAATAACACAACAAAAAAAGTAAAAATAGCAAACATTAAAGTAAATAAAACACTAACATACAATGTAAGCTATTAAAGGTATTTAACAAATAAATTATTGTCGCAACTATTGAAAGTGAACATCAAATTAGTTAAATAACTAAACTTAAAAAAAGCAACTGTTTTTAATTCTGATAACAATTAAAAAACACATTTCCAAACTCACTCCTTACAGAACTTTACATTATAGTAGTATATAATATATATCAGAAAAGAAACAGAGTACGCTGTACTGTACTAAACTTTTCTTCTTTGGTAAAACAACAAACTTCACTTTGAAATTTATCTTATAAAGAAATCGTATTTAAAATTAATGTTATTACTCGTTGGAAGTTTAAATAAATTATAACTAATTAATACTACAGTTACAGAATATGAATTTATATGTAAGATGAATAGCATAAATTAGTTTTAAAATAGCAATTAAAAATAACTTAGTGAATGTTTATTACACTTGCTACTTAATAAAATAACGAACTTTTCCCTTAATGTCAAAATTTTTTGATTACTCTTAATAATTACGTTTCATCGACCATTTCTGGCGCCATAGAGCTGCATTAAATTGGTATTAAACAATTGATTTTATAAAATATCTATTAAAATAGCACTGTGGCCAATTTTTTCGATTTAAGTAATAGTAAGTGTATTTTGGACAATATTTATACGTAAAAAATTAAAGTAAGCATGTAAAAAAGTATAAAAATTCAATATGTCAGCCTCAGCCCGCGCAAAAGCCAGTCGGAAATATAAATTACGCAGATTGGAAAGGGGAGATTATAAGCTACAAACACGTACCCCATCGTCCGGTGTCGAGCGACTGACACTGTTTTGGGACCTTCAGAAACCTGGCACGGCGCGATCAGTGAACGACGCCGACAGCGCGAGCACCTCTACCGTTGCTTATTATGCATTTTGTCTCTTACTTCTCATATCACAGACCAATGGTGAACAAAATTGTCGTCGAATATTAATCGAAATCAATATCATGTACCATTTTGTGTCTGTTTTATGTTAAAATTAAATTTAGTACACAGTCAGTGACTCGTTTTTTTTTCAATCCGGTATAATAAAAGTGACTTGCTGACATACAGACCAACCAGTTTATCTGTAGAGTTGGACAAATGAAGGAACGAATTTTCTATTGGAAATTTTCAGTTTTATTAAAAAAAATACGATGGTGACTATTCCATTTAACTGTACTGATAAGTTGGTCGGTCTGTAGCTTGAAGGGACTGCATCCAATGTCTGTGACGTTTCACGTTAAACTAACGGCCGTCCGCCCTGACACACCCCAACCCGATTGTTTTTTTTTATAAAAGTGTATCTACTAAGGTTTATTCTGAGAAAACCTGTTTTCTAGTGTATAATGATTTGTCTGGTGAATCATATGGCTGGTTTTTATGGAACCTTTTAGCTGATACCCAAATGGAGAATTGGTAAGAAGAGCTGTGACCACTCGACACTTAAATATAGGGATTCGATGAAACAGTGAGCAGTGAAATCAAAAGTATCTTGATTTACCTACCCATATTATATTTTATCTACACAGCTGTTTGGCTCTGTGTAATACAAAGAACAGTTATTAGACATGCTAGTACATGTTCACCAATGGGATGTTTGAAAACAATACTATAGACTTATATAACTATCAAACCTAATAAATGCCAGTCGTTTTTGACAATTATCTCTTTTCACTTCAGCATAACCTTTTTTTACCTCCATTTTCCATTTTATACTTTAGTATCATCTTTCCAAGCACTTAAAATCTTATGTTTTGTTATATGGATCATTCAGTTTTCCCTCCCAATATCAGAATGCTTCGTTTTTTTCTCAGTTTGCTGCTATTTGATTGTTTACGACATAGACTACCTATTAAATTTTTAGTAGATGTATTTATTTATCCACACTTCGAAGCATTTGGCATTCCTTTTTCTACTTAGAGCATTGTATAAGATAAACATCCTTACAAAATATATCACATAAGTGTCTCAATGAATTTTGGATAAAACTTTTCTACATAAAACACCTGCCGTAATTTTTTACTTTATCTCTAGCAAAATATTACTAAGATAAAACTACAAAATAGGGTCCTTTTCAAGAAGATAATTACTACAGTCTAGTAGGTAAAAGAAGAAAACATCTAAAATTGAAATATAATTATTTTACAACTTGGATACGATAAGTTATACACCAAATTAATTCCTGTTTTCCTTTACATTAAGAACCCTTTTCAACAAAAATGAATCGTGCTGTTTAAACTTCAGCCCCAAATGTAAAACAATAATAAAGGATTTATTAATTGTATTCAATAATAAGTAGTGCGGAGAGTGAAGTTTGCAATTTTAATTGGGTATTTTAATTGAGAAAGGAACGTGAACTTCAAACTATTAATTTCAAAATTACTAGATATTAATGTGCAATGAGTAACTGCTAACATGTATAGTGTACTAGACTGATGTATAATCAATGGCCATACAAAATAACCAAATAGGAAAAGACCCAAAAAACGATGTTTTTGTATCACTTTAGTATGTCAAAACAACCACGCTACTTGCTTCTCACTGTCAGAAACACTTTGACAAGTCTTACGTCACCTACAAAATATTTCTTAATATTTTTTACTGTTACTATTCTCAATATCATTTGGCTCCAGTTAACTGACACTCTACTCAATGATCTATCGTTGCTAGTACTGTAGTTGTGTAATCTGTTTGTAGTTTTCTGTCGCGCAATACCAGAAATTAAAATGTGCAACGTAATAGATTATTTTAATTAATTTTTTTTCACAAAGATGAGTGTAATGTATTTGGAGTGTACGTATGTATACCGAAAGGTAAAGTCGATAGATGGGTGGAATATATTGAAGAGTTATACGGAGGAAATGAATTAGAAAATGGTGTTATAGAGGAAGAAGAGGAAGTTGAGGAGGATGAAATGGGAGAAACAATACTGAGATCTGAATTTAAGAGAGCATTAAAAGATTTAAATGGCAGAAAGGCTCCTGGAATAGACGGAATACCTGTAGAATTACTGCGCAGTGTAGGTGAGGAAGCGATTGATAGATTATACAAACTGGTGTGTAATATATATGAAAAAGGGGAATTTCCGTCAGACTTCAAAAAAAGTGTTATAGTAATGATACCAAAGAAAGCAGGGGCAGATAAATGTGAAGAATACAGAACAATTAGTTTAACTAGTCATGCATCAAAAATCTTAACTAGAATTCTAAACAGAAGAATTGAGAGGAGAGTGGAGGAAGTGTTAGGAGAAGACCAATTTGGTTTCAGGGAAAGTATAGGGACAAGGGAAGGAATTTTAGGCCTCAGATTAATAGTAGAAGGAAGATTAAAGAAAAACAAACCAACATACTTGGCGTTTATAGACCTAGAAAAGGCATTCGATAACGTAGACTGGAATAAAATGTTCAGCATTTAAAAAAAATTAGGGTTCAAATACAGAGATAGAAGAACAATTGCTAACATGTACAGGAACCAAACAGCAACAGTAACAAAGAACATATGAAAGAAGCCGTAATAAGAAAGGGAGTCCGACAAGGATGTTCCCTGTCTCCGTTACTTTTTAATCTTTACATGGAACTAGCAGTTAATGATGTTAAAGAACAATTTAGATTCGGAGTAACAGTACAAGGTGAAAAGATAAAGATAAAGATGAAAAATTGTGTAGGCAGGCCACGTTTGGAATATGTAAAACAAATTGTTAGGGATGTAGGATGTAGATGGTATACTGAAATGAAACGACTAGCACTAGATAGGGAATCTTGGAGAGCTGCATCAAACCAGTCAAATGACTGAAGACAAAAACAAAAAAACGTATGTATACATATTTTTTCCCCGTAAGAGTTCCACGGCGAACCCATTTAGATGTATGACCTCGCGTTGAAATCCTTACGTTACCGGGAGTACTATATGCTCTATATATATATATATATATATATATGTGTGTGTGTGTGTGTTTTGTAGTAGCAGTAGTGGAGATTTTTTGGTTGGAGCACAAACTTTAATGAATTGTGACCTGTGAGCATCTATAATTGTATGAGCTGGATTTAAGTGAATAATTAGAAACAATCGAATGAATAATGTATATAAGAAAATAGTAGAATTATATTTACATTAAATAAAATAATATTTAATGTATTTAAAAAATGTATGTTTAATAATAATTGGCTTCTTGTGGGGTCTGTGTGTATGTGTGTGTGTGTGTGTGTGTGTGTTTGTGTAGTTAGAATGGTGAGGTGATGATAGCATCTCTGTGAAGCTAGACCAATCATCACCATCAACTGGTAACAAACGGGATACCTCTAGGGTACTGTTTTGGGAGGTTTTGCAATGGGATTCTCATATAATATCTCTGTAAACAAACGTCCTATTTTCAAAATTCAAACGGCGTTTTTTGTTAGAACGAAAGCTATATTTTGCACGCATTAGGTACAATCTCGATCTAACAGATATCGGTTATTTGGAAATGTCGTTATATCTTCACGAACAATCTTCCAGTTTTAAATATTCAAACAGAGTATTTGCTGACATAATAAAATATCACCATATAACAAAACGAGAGCAAAGGAGTGTAATGTATTTAGGAGTGTATGTAAGTTATGATTAAACACAACGAGGTTCTCTTTTTAAAGAAAGGAAAATTTATTTATTTTAATTTATATTTTACAAGTAATATGCATTTACTTAATTCATATTAATTAAACAGTTATTCATTACTCGGCGTACTTGCTAATAATGTAATAATATAAAATAGGACGTTAATAATTTAACAAACGTGTACAATAAAAACACATCCGTATATGGATAGATCTAAAATAGTACTAAATAATTATTATTACAATTTATTTTAAATGTAATAAATAATAATTGAATTATATAAGAGACAAAGGCTGCAGATGCATTACATTCTTTTACACGGTGGGTTTTCATGGAATCTAGCGATAGGCAACACACGTGGAGTATGAAATGTAATGCATCAGGACTTTACTGTAACATAATTTGTATGTTTGTTCCACTGTAGCAGCTCAATGACTGAATCAGTTTAGATCATTGATTTCCAAAGTGGTCCAAGTGGACCCCCAGTGGTCCACGGGAGACTCGACGGGGGTCTACGTTGGCGTGACAAAAATATGGGGGTTTACAATTCGTAAGCGGGGGTCAACGAAAATTCATCTGGTTTCGATAATGAAGAACTAAAATGTTGGCTTGACTTTGCGTATCAATCTAGGCAGATAATGTTTTGAGAAGCTGTTTTGAGAGACTGTTACTTGTAAAAACTTGCATATTCCATATTCAGTACAACGAACGTGTCGAGACTTGCAAAGCGCCGCCCTGTCGCCGCCGCCACCGCCGTCCGCAACGCTTGTTCAGACGTGCAAAGGGACGAAATACGATTTGTGTTGTGTATGCTAGCAATCTTGCATGAACTTGTTTGATTCTTCACTGATATAAATACGATTGCCAAGGATAAACGTTACTCATTTTTTTCCAAACATTACATATTTGAATAAATGCAACACAAAAAAATATACTATTTTTCTTTTGCTTTTTACCACTGTGAATAGGAAGTTTTCTAAATAAAATAAGTGAGAATCGATTGCATTCTTGTGCTGTGAGTAGATGTCAAAAATGTAAAGTTGGATGGAAGCATTTTTTTTGATCGGCCAACTTTACCTTTTGGACATCCACTCACAGCACAGTCAATCAAAAATTAACCAATCAATTCTCACTTTTTTTTCGGAAGCTGTTAGTTCGTGGAACTCAGCCGTAACGCAAATTTTTATAGTTGGATCTAATCTTCACATTTTCCATAGACTGGAAATATAGTAGAAATGTAGCTGCAGGGGGTCTACCGGAACCAGCAAAATTTTGAAAGTGGTCTATGAGAAAAATAAGTTTGGGAACCTCTGGTTTAGATGTAGAACCCCGCTTTGGAATACTTACTTTAACGGTAGTGTCATAGGCTATTTAAATATGCACGTGTGTATATTTATATTATTATATGTCTAAATAAATTGAAAAAAAAAAAAATAGTTATACAAAATTGTCACCCGCACGCTTTTTAATTATCCTTTATTAAAGAGCAATGGATTTTTTTTTGGCAGACGTGTTTTTTAATTTTTAATATTTATTTCTTGTTAGGTTATTTACTTTAAATTACTGTAATTTAATGTTGCATATTTTCTTTATAACTTAATTTAGCAGAAAAGACAGAAAAGGTTAAGAAAATAAGTTAAATTGTTTGATTAATATTTCCTTATCATAATGAACGATAAAATATATACGGTTATAAATTCATTAAAAGATTTACAGATCATTCAATTTAAATAAACAATCTTATATCGTTGATAAGTATAACAGGAAAATGGCAGCGTTAAAAATTTTAGAAATGAAAAAATGAATTGAAATAAGAGAATGAATGTGAACGAGTCTAAAGTGAGAAACTGAATGTTTTTTATTACTCTACTGAAAAGCAGGCACCTGTAAAAGATATAAGAGCAGAAACGAATTCCGATCGGTAAGATGCAGATAAACCAATGTTTTATGCAATGAACCTGTCTCTATTCTTTTACCATAAATAACTTCTAACACACTACACTATTACATATCTCTTTCAACCTTTCTTTTGCAAAAACGAAAAAGTTTATAAAGCTTTGAATCATGAAGAAAAAAATAAATGAAAATTTTCGTAAAATCTTTTTATTTATGTCTTATAAAAGAAAACTTTAACCTGTATAATGGTAAAATGAAAGTTTTCATTGTACAAATTATTTTTACTTTTATCATTATTCGGTATCATTTTTCTTATGCGTAGATTAAATATCGTAATAAACTAATAGAAACAACGCTTAATTACTTTATAGAAAGTAAGTGCCAATAGATATACAAAACGTCCTTTTATTTTTTCCATAATCATAAAAATTTAGGCAACTAATATAATTTAATTATTTAACTAACCTTTCTGAAAAATGACGTTAAAAAAAGACGTTTATCTCAAAGGATAAAAACTTTCAGAATTTTTATGTTCCGCAAATTAAAAAAAATTAGGAATGAGGTAATTTCCTGTTAACTTCTCCAATGTAAATAATTTGCTGTTGTATATCACAAAGCTAAGCTTATTGTAATAAGGATAATTATTTATCATTTACATGTATGATATTATAACTTTATTCATCACAAAGTTTGGATGTTCAATGGAGTTCATTTCTTTCAGATCTATTATAGACAAGTATTATACGCATAAGATTAAAAAGTATTCTCCATTACTTTTTAATCTTTACATGGAACTAGCAGTTAATGATGTTAAAGAACAATTTAGATTCGGAGTAACAGTACAAGGTGAAAAGATAAAGATGCTACGATTTGCTGATGATATAGTTATTCTAGCCGAGAGTAAAAAGGATTTAGAAGAAACAATGAACGGCATAGATGAAGTCCTACGCAAG
Organism: Lycorma delicatula; assembly: GCF_047948215.1. Classification (NCBI taxonomy): domain Eukaryota; kingdom Metazoa; phylum Arthropoda; class Insecta; order Hemiptera; family Fulgoridae; genus Lycorma; species Lycorma delicatula. Next base: position 381,749,996 of record NC_134455.1, on the reverse strand, counting down.
AACTATCGCGTGAAAATAAACAAGAACAAAACAAAAGTAATGAAATGTAGTATAAATAACAAAGATGGACCGTTGAATGTGAAAATAGGAGGAGAAAAGATTATGGAGGTAGAAGAATTCTGTTATTTGGGAAGTAGAATTACTAAAGATGGACGAAGCAGGAGCGATATAAAATGCCGATTAGCACAAGCCAAACGAGCCTTCAGTAAGAACTATAATTTGTTTACATCAAAAATTAATTTAAATGTCAGGAAAAGATTTTTGAAAGTGTATGTTTGGAGTGTCGCTTTATATGGAAGTGAAACTTGGACGATCGGAGTATCTGAGAAGAAAAGATTAGAAGCTTTTGAAATTCGGTGTTATAGGAGAATGTTAAAAATCAGATGGGTGGATAAAGTGACAAAAGAAGAGGTATTGCGGCAAATAGATGAAGAAAAAAGCATTTGGAAAAATATAGCTAAAAGAAGAGACAGACTTATAGGCCACATACTTTGAAAAGAAGGAAGGAAGGAAGGAAGGAAGGAAGAAGGAAGGCATCCTGGAATAGTCGCTTTAATTACTGGAAGGACAGGTAGAAGGGAAAAATTGTGTAGGCAGGCCACGTTTAGAATATGTAAAACAAATTGTTAGGGATGTAGGATGTAGAGGGTATACTGAAATGAAACGACTAGTACTAGATAGGGAATCTTGGAGAGCTGCATCAAACCATTCCAATGACTGAAGACAAAAAAAAATTATACGCATTTATAATTAGACAGAGGACTGTAAATTAATAAATTAATTTGATCCTTTCTCTCAAAAAAAAACTCATTGTTTATTCATGAAGAGAGGAAATACTTTTTATTTTGCTGATCAAATTATCAATCGTTTAAAATTGCTATATTACTTTTTTTTATTAGTTACATTATTCCTATTCTTTTTATTAACACACACGTGCGCGCACATACACACATTACAGTGAAAAACAGGGAGAGAAGTTTGGTAAAAGTTGTGAGAATTTCTATAGTTGAAACTCATATGAGAGCTCCTAAATCTATAGAAATAGTCTTATGAAATGATATGAATTTACGTAGCCGATTTCATAATTTACTCACATTTCTTAAACGTTTGTTTTCAAAATTGATACGTTTGAGTATATAACTGTATCCGTTACTGTTTAATAATACGAGTACACTGAAACTTTGCATTTACAAGGATATTGTGTGCTGTAATTTGAGAATGTGTATTAAGTGACAAGACTGACTAATACAGTAGGGATCACTACGACCTGTAAACCAGTGTGGGTTTAAGTACTTTATTTGCTGCAATATTTTAACTTCTATGCATCAACTAATTGTAAAACGGACTAGAGAAAGGAATATAGAAAAGGATAGAGAATGAATTAAAGAGAGAGAGTATGAGAGTACAGAAGGAGAGCGATATATTTTATTCTAAAAAAAAACTGACTAAAGACATTATACGTTAAATACGTCAACCATTAAGTTAACCTCCCAGATTTCAATGATATGAGCTTGATATATATGACTTGGAAATAAGGTGTAGCCTTGTACAACTCAAGGCGAACTTTCCTGAGTCGTGGTTAATTGTACCCCAATCATCAGAGTACACCAGTATAGTGTCTAGTATTCAAATCTAGTAAGCTGGTATAAAAGCATCTATCTTTTACTAGGATTTGAACATCAGAAACTTCGACTTCAAAAATCAGCTGTTAAACAACTCATTTGCGACTACAAGTTAACCGCTAAACCAGCCCGGTAGGATTTTCAGAATTTAATATAAGAGTTTTTAATTTTACATTTTGCAGAGTTATTTCTGAAATTGATTACTATCTCAACAAGAGAATTTAATAAAAAATTTGTAATCATACATTGTGCAGAGTTATTTCCCAATTTTATCACTCTCTTATAAATCACCCATTCTCGTAATGTTGTAGTGAAAGAAAATCTGCATTTTTTACACTTCTCAACAAAAAATTTAATTTCTGTCAAGACCTGTTACAGTATTTTCATTATCTTGAAGCGTAGAACAATTTGTATCGGTGTAGATTCTTTTACGTCGCTTTCCAATAATACATTTTCTTCACTATAAATTGAAGTACATTGTTTTTGCCAGTTGAAATTTAATCTGTTACTCTTGAATTGCTATTAAATTCATTCAATAAACGTTCAAGTCGGCTTCGTTATTAGATTCTAACAAGTATATGATTCAGCCATTAAAAATATTTGAGAGCGATAATAATAAATAACATCGAATTAGTGCCATTTTCTTTATTTATTTTTATTAAGGAAATCCTAAGATGGGATTCCCGTCGATTGCCAAAAAAATTGCCATATTTTCTCATTTCATGTAAAATACGTTGAAAGCAACAGAATAAATCAATAGATTACAATGGCATCACTGAAAAAGTAAAAAGAAAAGCCTCCGGGGGTTTGCATATTAAATCGTTCTTGTTTGATCTTTTGAGATGTAAAGCATTGAAATACTAGTTTATTAAAGTTAGTTTTAGTGGATGATTTGCACTAAACCATACCTTGAAGAACATTTTTATTACAAAATATTGTGGTTAAATGATTCCATTCTACATAATTATTTAAAAAAGAAGTAACATTTTAGCTGTATTGTACCTTTCTTGGAGCAGACCTTTATTCGGAGATATAGGCTAAGAGATTTTTTCCGTAAATTATTATGTTTTATCTACAAAATAAAAATAATCTCAACTCTGGGGATAAATTTTGAAAATAAAATAAGAGAATCTGCTTATAATCACAAATCAAAAAGAAGTTCCGTCTATCGCCGTCTTGGATTCATTTACAAAGATATTCATATCTCATGTACACTTAAAATATCACAATTAAAATCACTAGTTTACTTAAAAATTTTCTGTGAAATAAACAAAACAAAATTGTTAATTGTAATATTGTAGAGTTTAACATTTTCTAAATTTGGAAAAATTATTTTTTAAATAATTAAAATGTCATTAATTGTTTTCTCGTAAAATTATGTTATATAAAGTGAAAATAATATCTTTATTCAAAAATGATTTGAAATAATTAAATTATTGCGGAAATCATTATATATCAATGCTCATACACGAAAAAACAGTTTTTTGACAAACATACAGATTTATGTACCAGATTTAGTTACCTCCTGTAAGAGTAAGAATATTATATTAAAAAATAAATAAGGGGGTAAACAAAATTTAATACGATGGTTGTTTTTTTTCAAGGTCCGATCGGTCACGAAATTAAAACCACAATGAAAATAACATTTTTTTTATTTGTAACAAGTTCTTACATAGTTACGCTATTTCTCTACATAGTCGCCACTCCGATTTAGACATTTGTCGTAGCGTGGTACCAACTTTCCAATACCCCCGTCATAGAATGGAGCCGCCTGTGTTTTCAGCCATGTTTCTACGCTGGTCTGCAGCTCGATGTCTGTGCCAAAATTTTGTGCTCCTAGCCAGCGTTTCATGTGAGCTAAGAGGTGAAAATCGGATGGAGCCAAGTCCGGGCTGTATGGTGGGTGATCAAAGACTTCCCGACGAAAACGCTGCAGGAGCTTCTTTGTTACAGCTGCAGTGTGCGGCCGAGCATTGTCATGGAGAAAGACAATGCCTGATGACAACATTTCTCTCCGCTTATTCTGAATTGCCCTTTGTAGACGTTGAACAGTTACGCAGTATGAGGCTGCAGTAATGGTCGAGCCAAGTTCCATGAATTCCACCAAGAGAACTCCATTCCGGTTCCAGAACACAGTACCCACACACTTTCTGTTGGAGAAGGTTCGCTTGAACTTCTTTGGTTTACTGGGAGAATGAGAATGCATCCACTGTTTGGATTGTTCTTTTGTTTCTTCAGTTTCGAAATGGACCCGTGTCTCGTCCCCTGTGACAATTTTGTTCAAAAAATCTTCTCCTTCATTGTGGTAGTGCTGGAGTAACGTTAGGGAGGCGTCCATTCTCATTGTTTTGTGATGGTCGGACAGCATCTTAGAAACCCATCTTGCACACAGTTTGCGGTACTGAAGTCTCTCACTCACAATGGTGTAGAGCTCACCTTAAAAATTCAGGAAACGAATCATTCAATTCAAAAATTGTGAACCGACGATTTTCTCGAATTGCCTCATCCACTCGCTCAACGAGTTCATCGGTTGACACTCGTTTCCTTCCTTGACCGCCTGCATCGTGAACATCTGTACGTCCTGCTTTAAAGTTCCTCCACCATTGTCGCAGTTTGCTGTCACTCATTGAAGTTTCACCGTACACATTACTTATTCGTCGATGAATTTCAGCTGCATTACATCCCTCAGCCTGAATAAATAGAATTACCGCACGCACTTTACACTTGGCGGGAAATGCTATTGTTGTAGACATGCTTATGTAGAAGCTGCGTCTTTAGAACTAAACGAAGTGTCGCGGCGTGTTAAAGGCCTTACTAGAGACGCTGGGCAACACATATGCGCAAAGGTTCATCCGATTTTTGCGCGGGTTTTTATTTCGCGACCGGTCGGACCTTGAAAAGAAATAACCCTCTTATTATAAAATACATTTTAAATAATATAAATAATGGAAATAGATCGAATGGTATAAAAAAGAAAATTTCATGTAAAATACAAATTCTTAAAAATTTGTTCCTTTTAGAATTTCATAAATTAAAAAAAAAAAAATTTAAAAAATGGATACTTTTCACACAGTTTAATAGAATCATGTAAATATTGTATTATATTTATTGAGTTTTTATTAGGTGTAAATATATGTAGTTTTACATATTATATAATGTACGAGTATATATATCAGGAAATAAAACACGAAGGCAGTTTTTAATGCTCACAAAACAAATAAATGAGATTCTAAAATCCCAGGAATCCCTTTATTTAGAAAGTGAAGCGTTGGTAAAGCGATTATTGTCATAATTCTGCACGATACAATGTGCATACATAGGTATATACGCTGTTTGCACCTATAATCCCGTGCAATCATAACAATTCTCTCCCTTGGTTAGGTCGGAATATGAACAATTTACCGAACAATACATGTTTGTAGTCTTCCCTCGAACCCATTGTTCTGTTTCCTCTGTCCAAGTAGGTTATGTATTAGTAAGTGGCAGTGAATACTAAACGAGTTTAATATTTTAATCTTCCAGGAATTATGGTATTATAAATAACATCTATTTCGACTACTATCTGTATTTTTCTCTTTATTTATCTAATTTTACGTTATTTTATCTGATTTAGCTTCGAGTTCATACAATATTTTATAACTGAGTGAAAGCTACTTTAAAATTAAAAAGAGCTGATAATATTAATGAACTTTTGCAGCATTTATCAGAATAAATAAGTTAAAAAAATTAAAATAATAAATTATTCCATTTTTAAATCTTCCTAGTGATGTAATTAATATTATTATTATTAATTAGATCTTACTTCGTTTTTTTTATGTAAATAATATGTAATAATGATGACGTATATTATTCGTTAAACTAAAATATATATAGAAGTACGATAAAAGCCACGATAACAGTAACTTAAAGTATTTCGTAACAAGAATCTGTAATCCAACATTTTAGGTTGTAAAAGCAAAAAAAAAAAAAAAAAAAAAAATATTTAATTTACAAATTTACATTTGCGATAGAAGTGAATAATATTTTCTCCTTACAACTGGTCATCTACAAATAAAATAAATAAAACTTTGTAATCTTTGAAGTTGAAACAATAACAATTAAAAATAAAAATATAAAACAATTTGTCAATCTCCATGGCAGAGTGGTAGAGTCTCGGTCTTCATCTGGAGGTCTCAGGTTCAAATCCCGGTCAGGTATGGCATTTTTCACGCGCTGTAAAATTCTATTTCCATATCCCTCGTAAAACTTTAATTATATTTTTGATATCACCAATCAAAAAAAAAAATAAATAAAATAACTTTAGGAATGAGAAATTTAACTTTTTTTTGAATAAGGTTGTCACGCTTGTAAACGCATTTGGAAAAAAATACTTTAAAAATATTCATGTCTGTAGGGTAAAAAAATAATCAAAATAGGAAACGTATTATGAACCTTAATATACAGAAGGATGTGATCCTTAATTGACAAAAAAATAAATAATGGACAACAATATAAATATAAAAAACTACATCACCCAAACTATATCCTTCCACAGGGAATTATGATATGAAACTTTAATATATTATTGCGATTTTAGTTACCTGGCATCATAGTTCTAGAGGTACGATTCTCGTTTGCTCCTAGAAGGAAATGGAGAAGGAAACCATTTTTTGACTGAAAGTAATCGTTCTTTGCAATTTTACACGTACGTACAATACGTGTGTTTTGGCGTGTTTGATCATAATAACTTTTGAATTTTAAACTGATTATGAGGAAGTTTTGTAGAGACTCGCGTATATGGGGCAATATTTTGGTAAAGTTTTAGAGTCAATTTCTCCAGTGGGTGCAGTAGATAGGTTTTTTTTTTGTTTTTTTTTTGTCTTCAGTCATTTGACTAGTCTTCAGTCATTTGATGCAGCTCTCCAAGGTTCCCTATCTAGTGCTAGTCGTTTCATTTCAGTATACCCTCTACATCCTACATCCCTAACAATTTGTTTTACATATTCCAAACTTAGTATGTGGCCTATAAGTCTGTGTCTTCTTTTAACTATATTTTTCCAAATACTTCTTTCTTCATCTATTTGTCGCAATACCTCTTCATTTGTCACTTTCTCCACCCATCTGATTTTTAACATTCTCCTATAGCACCGCATTTCAAAAGCTTCTAATCTTTTCTTCTCAGATACTCCGATCGTCCAAGTTTCACTTCCATATAAAGCGACACTCCAAACATGTAATTTCAAAAATCTTTTCCTGACATTTAAATTAATTTTTGATGTATACAAATTATATTTCTTACTGAAGGCTCGTTTAGCTTGTGCTATTCGGCATTTTATATCGCTCCTGCTTCGTCCATATTTAGTAATTCTACTTCACAAATAACAAAATTCTTCTACCTCCATAATCTTTTCTCCTCCTATTTTCACATTCAGTGGTTCATCTTTGTAATTTCTACTACATTTCATTACTTTTGTTTTGTTCTTGTTTATTTTCATGCGATAGTTCTTGCGTAGGACTTCATCTACGCCGTTCATTGTTTCTTCTAAATCTTTTTTACTCTCGGCTAGAATTACTATATCATCAGCAAATCGTAGCATCTTTATCTTTTCACCTTTTACTGTTACTCCGAATCTAAATTGTTCTTTAACATCACTAACTGCTAGTTCCATGTAAAGATTAAAAAGTAACGGAGATAGGGAACATCCTTGTCGGACTCCTTTCTTACTTTTAAGAAGTAAAATTTAATCTCAAAGTTTCATGATTTCTTTTAAAAAAATAGAAAAAGTTAATGATTAGAAAAGTATTTAAAGTTTTGAAAAAAATAGTAAGCTTTACACAAATGACAGAAGTTAACATGTTCAAAGAAAGATTCCTGACATTTAAATTAATTTTTGATGTAACAAATTATATTTCTTACTGAAGGCTCGTTTCGCTTGTGCTATTCGGTATTTTATATCGCTCCTGCTAGGTATTTGGTATTTTAGTAGATAGGTATTTAGGGTAAATTTTCTGTAAAGTTGGCAAACATAACTGCACTTTATATTAGGATTAGTTCATGCTAGCATGTTTATCTTAACATTTAAAAAAAAAATCGTTCAAAATTTCCCCTTTTCCTCGAAAAATAAAAAATATATTTTTTATTTATTTATTGCATAATGTTAACCAAATTTTTTTGCCTTCCTAGGCGAAGTAATAGTACAAGTAACCCCAAAAAATACTTGGAAGACAATATTTGGGGTACGGGAGCCTATGAACCTGTAAAAATATTGATTTTTGGAATTTTTTAAAACTTTTTTGGTTTATTTAAAATGTAATAATAATATTACGATATAATTTCATCATAATTAACCAATACCCATAGAAAAGGAATCTAAGGTTATTTTTTACAGCCTGAACACTTTTTAGTGGAATTTTTTTAGTTTTCTTTCATTTAACTTTAAAAAAAATGTTTTTAAATTCGTGAAAGGTAATTTTGAAGATGAGGAAGCAGAAAAACCAATATCAATCGTTGGAATTTTTAAATCTTTTGCTTTTTTTAGACGTATAATGATAAATTTAAAATAAAACTTCATCATAAATTACCCCCACCCGAAAGTATAAATCGTAGGTAACTTTTTTCATGCATTTTTTCATTATATAAGAATGTGTAATAATAAATGGCAGAAAAGTATAATAACATTGTTGTCAAATTTTTTTATTGTCATTTCAAGGTAAAAAAAAATCAGAAATAAAAAGTTTTGGAAGATAGATTTTTGACACATCTATTTTGCAGCGAATATATAAAGTAGCCTTGAGAATCACAATAATATAAGTGTGTGACCATCTGTTAAGTAGTCCTATACCATACAAGTCAGGAAGTAGAAATTAAGTAAAACTATATCTTGTTTTTAACATAATATAAAAATAAAAATATACAAATATAAAAAATTAATTATTTTTTAGTATTTAACAAATCTAAATAGAGTTATTGATCTTTTCAGATAATGTGATATGTGATATCCCAAACTAAAAACTCATTCTCAGCTTCCTAGTGAATGTGATTAAGTTAAACTGTTTGTTTATTGATTTTTCTGTTTATTGCTCTAAAGCTGAAGCACATCAACATTCCAACCTTTTTGAATGCTGGATATTCAGTTTTACAAACAAAATCTTTACCCAATTTACCACGAAGATTGGATTAGCATCATTACTCGCAGAAAAAATAACTCTACCTAGTGTCAAATTTACTTAAGATGCGTGCTTAACTTGTTCATAATAAAGACTTCGATATATACTGTAAAGCAATAAATTTATGTATTCCTTTCTGTTGTGAAACAATGCATTATAGTATGTTTATCACTCAGAAAGGAGATTTCAATTCAGAATTAAGATTTGGTAATATTATAACATGATATTTTTGTAAAAGAATAAAGTGATTTTGGTTTTCAAGTAGTAACTTGTGTTACAATAGTAACATAAAAAAAAAAAACAATTCAGAGTTTGTATGATTTAAAATAAATCTAATTATAAAGTGATAACCAGAGTCGTGTCTGTGTGTACATCAAGCAAAAACTAACGGACAGATTTTAATAAACTTTTACAGATCTATACTCTAGAAGTTTAGTCATTATCTCCAATTAAAATTTTCACAATATTTCTCAAGGGTATTAAGATATTCATTAAAGATATTCTTCCGCGTTCTCTTGTGGAAACGATGGCGTTATCAATTGTGCGTGTTCTCTTGCCACAAAATCACGCAGTGCGCATGCGTGGAGTAGTGAAAGGGTTGATTCTGTTTCTGCCTCTATAAAGTGAGCGACCCGCGCTCATCATTTGTGTACGCAACCTGATGTTTTGAAATTTTGTTTAGAAATGCATAGAAATTGTCCAATGAATGTTCAGTTATAGATACTTAGTTGTCAGTAATTTAATTTTTTTTAACTATAAACTATGAAATATCTATTAATATTATTCTTTCTGAACAATTTTTCTCTTTCTTCAGTATTGTAATTAAATTAGAACAGTACATTTACGAAATTTTATGGATTTTGATTGTTTATTTTGGCGGTAGATATAGGATTGTCAAAAGTTAAAAATATATGTTGAACGGATGGAGGAGAGAAGCGTGCCCGACGATCTAGTTACTAAAATAATTACAATCTCGTTTTTTTATATTTATCAATACTTAAACTTCTACTTAGTTTAAAAGTAATAAAATCTTGTTCAAAACTCTCTGCATGTCTATATTAATATATTTTGGTCAATGTTTGGAATGGTTTAACCAGTAACTGTTATATTATCATACCTGGTTGTATATTAGGGTGGAATTGATTTTATTAAGTTTTTTGAAAAAGTAAAGGTTGAGAAATATTTGTTCAACCTGCAAAGATAAAAATAATTTATTTATGGTAAAAACAATGTTTGTTTTTTTTTTGTTTCTTAAATCATTAAATCATTTTGTTTAGATTGGAAGTGTTCGTTGTTATAATACTGTTAAGTGTTTGCGGCTCGATCAGGATATTGAAAGATTGACAGTTTAGAATATTTATATAATTACAATTTATTAGGTAAAGAACATAGGTAAAGCAAGACATGTCACTAATGATAATGACAATAGTAATAATTATATTAAGCGACAATAATAAACAACTTACAATAATAATAATAAATGTTAATAAGAGACAAATAACAATAATAATAGTAATAATAATTATAATATTAACACACAATAATTGCATACAAATTAGAATTTATAGTAATCGTCAGGATCTATTTGCAGGAAGTTACATATAATTCAGTCCCATTGACAAGCACATCTCAGGAATGGTCGAACTGAGAATGTACAAGACTACACTTCATTTACACTCATACATATCATCCTCATTCATCTTCTGAAGATTTATCTAAACGGTAGTTACCGGAGGCTAAACAGGAAAGAGAAAAGTCCCATTGACAAGAGACATTAGCCTAACCGCTACTGTTAACACTTTTATCTATACACTAGTCTTATATCAAGAACAATAGTACAATAGATAAGACAAGTATAAAGTTCTTTTACTACAAATACCTTTAATGTTCACAAATAAAACTACCCTAACAAGTTACGAATGAAATTTAGTACATTAACCTCTTTCACTTATAGTCTAATCGTAATTCGCCAAAACATTTCTTGTTTTCGTGTACTGTAATTACTCGTGATGTCACCTTATTGGGTCGAACTTAATTCACTAGAAATCCATTCCTTTACTGAGCTCCTCGCGGAATACTCTCTCGCAGAATGTCCTTGCAGAGTGACATGTCGCAGACTGACGTCATAGTCTATCTTAGACTTATTTCAACTGGTCTTTCCCTGAGTATTTATACTCCTATCCTCTTTACCTGCTGAATCGTACCCAACTTGAAGCGCGAGAATGATGGTCCGCCCCTACATATTCCCATGAAATTGTTACCCTGGTCTGGTAACTCTTCTCACGGAACAACCGGTAGTATTAAAAAAGACGATTGAGTATTGGAAGGAATCCGTTACTAAAGTCTACTATACCGGTTATTTTACAATACTTTTCAACTTTTAGGAAAGATTAAGAAGTAATACAATCTCTTTCATTAAAAATAGGTTCTCTCTCTCTCTCTCTCTCTATATATATATATATATATTTACATATATATATATATATATATATATATATATATAATTATATAGATTCTAAATTTTGACTGCTTCATCATAAAAATAATTCTAAGACGTAAAAAGTTGAATGGTTAAAATAATTTTTTTTTCTAAACAAGGCGTATATGACCTCCAGAAAAGGCATATATTCTACCACTATGAGAGAAGTAATGAATAAATTAATGAATGTTATTTATTTTTTTACAAGGTGAAAAGATAAAGATGCTACGATTTGCTGATGATATAGTAATTCTAGCCGAGAATAAAAAGGATTTAGAAGAAACAATGAACGGCATAGATGAAGTCCTACGCAAGAACTATCGCATGAAAATAAACAAGAACAAAACAAAAGTAATGAAATGTAGTAGAAATAACAAAGATGGACCACTGAATCTGAAAATAGGAGGAGAAAAGATTATGGAGGTAGAAGAATTTTGTTATTTGGGAAGTAGAATTACTTCCCAGATGGACGAAGCAGGAGCGATATAAAATGCCGAATAGCACAAGCTAAACGAGCCTTCAGTAAGAAATATAAGTTGTTTACATCAAAAATTAATTTTAATGTCAGGAAAAGATTTTTGAAAGTGTATGTTTGGAGTGTCGCTTTATATGAAAGTGAAACTTGGACAATCGGAGTATCCGAGAAGAAAAGGTTAGAAGCTTTTGAAATGTGGTGCTATAGGAGAATGTTAAAAATCAGATGGGTGGATAAAGTGACAAATGAGGAGGTATTGCGGCAAATAGATGAAGAAAGAAGCATTTTGAAAAATATAGTTAAAAGAAGAGACAGACTTATAGGCCACATACTAAGGCATCCTGGAATAGTCGCTTTAATTTTGGAAGGACAGGTAGAAGGGAAAAATTGTGTAGGCAGGCCACGTTTGGAATATGTAAAACAAATTGTTAGGGATGTAGGATGTAGAGGGTATACTGAAATGAAACGACTAGCACTAGATAGGGAATCTTGGAGAGCTGCATCAAACCAGTCAAATGACTGAAGACAAAAAAAAAAAAAAAAAAAAAAAAGATTTTTTTTTTTTTTTAGAATTGTACATAGTAGTTTACATTCATTTGAGATTTTTTATACTGATTTTGCAAAAACCTAATCACATGGGGAGTTTACACTGGTAAAATCATTATTTCCCAGTAGAATATTGTTACATGAATTTGTTAGTTAACATTATCCGTCACGTTCTTTTACTAATATAAAGTGTCTGTGGTACAAAGCAAGGTTAGTCACAGTTGCTTTCTAACAGAGAAATTTTCTTCACCACATGCCAGTTCCTACGTTGAATAGAATGAACACATACTTGTAAGGCAACACTTAGTGAACTTACGAAACCACTATGTTCTTCAGTCTATTTAGAGAGCTTAATTAGTTGTAGTTGCATACCTTAAAACTTAGAACCTCAGCATTCGATATCATTTTCGATTGTTTTATAACTTTTATAGCTTCTCAAAAATATTTTTTTAAATTATTTCCTTAATTAGAAACTGGGTTAATTTTTAAACCATATGAAAATGAGAAGAAGTTCAATAAGAATTAGGCCAGATTTTCCAATGAAATTTCACAATTGTGCTTGTAATATTAAGAAAATTATTTGAAATCTGATGGATGAAAATTTTTTATTACATAGATGAAATCTACTACTGTTTTTATTATTTTTTCTAAGTACGCTACATTACAAAATTTAATGTATTTATGATGACCCGTTTTACATTAATCATAGTAAGATGTCATATTTCTGTATGCATAATAGCGAAAAATAATTGAAAACCCCAATTTCGGCAATTGTGTAAGTTTAAATGTGAATTGCATGGAGTTTTGTAAAAGAAAACGGATAATTTATTCTTATCATACTTATTAATATAGGAAGTGAAAAAATACACTTAAATATGAAATTATTAATCCATTTAAAGATTCTACTATCAATAAATTCCTTCTTTTTTTTTGTCAGCGGTTTCCATTATCATCGAATTAAGATTGATATCATTATAATTTTGAAACATTCCATAGAAGTATGACAAGTTTTTTTTTTTAATATATTTAAAAAATGTAAAAATTTATCAAGTTTTTGTGCCTATTTATGATAGGAGGTGATGATATTAACATCCAGAGGTGACAGAATTGTATTATAGTTCAGTTGGATCAATCGATATGGCACTCAGGTAAGGAGATGACCTAAGTAAGAAATCCTTTTTCTTATACACCGAATTTTTATTCCTGAGAAAAAACCAACCTTTCTTGTGGCACATATTTTATTTGGTCAAACTAAAAATTTCTAGTAAATGTTACTCCTAGTAAATATTAACAAATATCTGGATAAAAGGGTCCTGATATCTCAATGGTTTGTATGGTAAATTGTTAATTGAGTTTCTCTCTGAGTGAAATTCCTCATTTCAGTTGATATTATATATATTTAGAGGCTTGGTACTTCTTATAGGGAGGCCTTCAGACAGACCTGAGTTTTCCGTTTCCTGTACGGTGGTTGAATTTGATCATAATAGCCAAAGCAGCTATCAGATAAAGCGAGGTCTTCTAATCCGTTCTAAAATTAAAATCCCATATATTTATATTAGTCCTTACTTTTTTCACTTTGCATACCTTTTTAAAAATTATTTATTTTTTACATTTAATTAAATTATTTCAGATATTTTCCAACTTTTGAATGAAATTTACCTCACTTAAAAAAAAATATTTTAAAATGTTTATGAAATCTCGTAAAGATCCGAGTATGATAAATAAATTGATACTTTATTAAGAATTGTAGAAAATTATTCACTAAATGGATCACGGTAGGAATTAATACGTAAGTTATTCAACTGATAAAGATTATAGCATTATGGCATTTGCCTAAACTTATAGATCAAATTTTTATTTTACCAGCAGTATACAACTAATTTAATTTAAAAAATATATACTTGTATATATAAGACAAGAAGTGACTTAGGGACTACATTACTACACAAAATAATAAATATCATATACGGAACGATTGAAAGTCAGTAAAAATAAAAATAACTAAATTCACTATAAAAAAAAAAATCTTCGTAAGAGTTAATGAAATTATTTAACAAATATAATTTTTAAAGAAAAAATCTAAAATAGTTAGAATATATTTTAATTGACTAAGCGAAGCGAGATCCTATATGGAGCCTCTCTTATGTCTTTTGTTTTGCGGTTTTTGACACAATTTACAAGTTTTTCTTTAATTATTATGAGAGTTTGGAGTAAGGTTTCTTGTACGGGTTGCAACAACGTAGATAACGATTTTTATAAAATTGTCCGTTTCAAATTAGTGACAGCTATTTTTTTTTTTTATTAAGACAGGGTTGATTTAGAGGTTGTTTAATGAAAAAGTTTTCATCGGAGCCAACAACACGTGGTATTTCCTCCATTCCTCAAGCAAACTACTGATATTTTAGATCAATTCAATCTGTCTCCCAGAGACTAAACGTTAGTTAGGTTATATAAAATATTACGTTTCATTCCAGCATCAAACACATCGTTTCTCTCCGAGATCGTTCTTCAACCGTCTCTTTACAGTAGTGTGAAATTTTTATGTAATATTCGATTAATTTATCTTTTATCGTTTGTGTTCCTTTAGAACAATTTTTTTAAGAAATAAACTTTAAGACATGTATATTAATATCCTGAAAGTACATCATCGACATTAATCATCGGTTGATGTCTGGTATTCCTGGAGACAATGCTCATATTATTGTAATAAAGTAAGATTATTTTTTGCACTAGTTTAACCACTGACGATCTATATTTCTGACATGTTCTTTTCTTAAATTTTAACTTTTTTTGATGTTAAAGAACAATTTAGATTCGGAGTAACAGTACAAGGTGAAAAGATAAAGATGCTACGATTTGCTGATGATATAGTAATTCTAGCCGAGAATAAAAAGGATTTAGAAGAAACAGTGAACGGCACAGATCTCCTACGCAAGAATTCTCCTACGCAAGAATTATCGCATGAAAATAAACAAGAACAAAACAAAAGTAATGAAATGTAATAGAAATAACAAAGATGGACCATTGAATGTGAAAATAGGAGGAGAAAAGATTATGGAGGTAGAAGAATTTTGTTATTTGGGAAGTAAAATTACTAAAGATGGACGAAGCAGGAGCGATATAAAATGCCGAATAGCACAAGCTAAACGAGCCTTCAGTAAGAAATACAATTTGTTTACATCAAAAATTAATTTAAATGTCAGCAAAATATTTTTGAAAGTGTATGTTTGGAGTGTCGCTTTATATGGAAGTGAAACTTGGACAATCGGAGTATCTGAGAAGAAAAGATAGAAGCTTTTGAAATGTGGTGCTATAGGAGAATGTTAAAAATCAGATGGGTGGATAAAGTGACAAATGAAGAGGTATTGCGGCAAATAGATGAAGAAAGAAGCGTTTGGAAAAATATAGTTAAAAGAAAAGACAGACTTATAGGCCACATACTAAGCCATCCTGGAATAGTCGCTTTAATATTAGAAGGACAGGTAGAAGGGAAAAATTGTGTAGGCAGGCCACGTTTGGAATATGTAAATTGTTAGGGATGTAGGATGTAGAGGGTATACTGAAATGAAACGACTAGCACTAGATAGGGAATCTTGGAGAGCTGCATCAAACCAGTCAAATGACTGAAGCCAAAAAAAAATAATAATAATAAGTAGCCACGGAAAATAATACTATTTTATTATTTCTTTTATTTTGTAAAAGGATATTTTTTTTGATATTTATTTTATTTTTTTAAATGATTGATATTTACCATCGAAATTTATAAACGTAACATACTGTTTACCTTTCTTTCTTTTAGCTTGATGATATCAAATACAAATAAATCATGATTTTTTTAAAAATATAAATCTGAGGTGAAATTTTTGAACTAAGATTGTACTCACTATGTTATGCCATTAAAAAAAATCGTAAGTAGTATTTTGCTAATGAATATAATAACAGAAGAATTACTCTATAGAGAATAAGAAATTTATTGAAGAGAATAACCGTGAATAAGAGGTAAAATCTAATAATTAATAGGAATTACATTTTATAATGATTTATAACTAAGAAACAGTTGTGTCTCTTAATGAGTTATCTTTATTTAAGTAATAATAAAATTGTAAGTCAAATACGGGGGAAAGTATTGACAGTAATACTAAAACAAAAATGTAGAACTTCAAGATTAAGTGAAAGTTGTTGATTCAGTTTTAACGAAAATAAAATTTAAGTTAAATAATAAATAAATAATCTTTTGAGAATTTTTCTTTACTTGATTTTTAGTAAAGTACGGTGCAGAAAAAAGTATCTAAAAGCAGAAAGAGGTTAGTTCATTACGGGTTTCATTTTCTTCGGATAGAAAAAAAATCCTTTCTTCCGTTAACTTAGGTTACGTGAAAGCGGTATAAAAAAACATAGGATAAAAGTAAGAAAAGTTGAAACTTTCGGTAAACGAACAGATGTATAAGTTATGAAGTCAGTTTAAGTTACGGTGGCTGGTCAAAGACTAGGAAACTGTTCGACTTATTAGTAACATAAATTACTACCCTCTACCTTAACACCACAATCTCTTTTACTTTATTCTACAGTCTTACTTCTACCATCTTTTTACCGATTCCACTTTTCTTTTAATCTATTTCTATCTGCCGTACTCCTTCGGTTTCTTCATATTACTTTTGCCCTTGTTTATTTTATATATGTATACGTAGTAAAGTAAGTGAATCCTGAACTAAATATATCTTTATGAATTTATTAAATATATTAAATTTATTTCTTGTATCTGTTTGTATTATCCATATTTAGCTACCTCAAATATTCATGAAATTCCTTCTTTATATTCCTTACTTCTATAAATTTTAAACTTTCTTACCGAAAAACGCCTTGATTAATCCTTTTTAGATAATTAAATTAAATAACTAACATATATAAATCTTCATAAATATAATATTTCTAATTTAATAAGTTTTTACTTTCAAAATCAGATAAAATTGAATTCAAGTCTACGATTGAACCTTTATAAACTAGAACAACTGAATTGATTTTAATAAACTTTGTTATAACAACTAGCAACTACTAATTAAACAATTAATTATACAACTTAATTAGGCTAATAATATTTATTTGAAATTTTGAAAAAAATAAATAAGCATACAGCGATTTTCTTTATTTTGAAAATGAAAATTATTGTAGGGTTTCATAAAAATATTAAGAAAAAGACTATGAAATCACGCCTTTTGATTACTTCAGTAGTGAGAATTGTTTCTAACTACATGTCTTCTTCCATGAGCAAAGCTAATTGTAATCTTCTCTGCATTCCTCCATCTGTAGATATACCAAAACAGAATGACAGGCATAATCCCTATGATTCCACATAAGCTACGAAGTATCAGCAATAATTTCCACATTTTCTAAGCAGTTAACTGGATTTCTAATTGCCATTGATTTGTGATATAAAAAAATCCTTCGATTTCTACCTTTTACACAATCTCTATGAAATGAATTAACTACTAGATCAGTGTTTCCTAATATATCTCCATCATTACTAGATATGCAGCTCTAACGAAAGCCATATTGAATCAACTTGCTGATTATTCATCATAAATAAATTTACATAAGAAAGGCTTTAGATTAACTGGAGCCAATCCTTAAAATTAAATTGTGTATCCACAAATGTGTTGTAATGTGACATATCAAGAAATCATTTTAATTTTTACACGAAGTAAAATCATTTTATAAAAGGAGAGATTAAGCTTTCATTCAAAAGAAAGCAGAAGAATAACCCAGTAAGTGATATAAGTGTGAATAGTAATGTAAAATCTAAATAAACTAAAACTATACAGTAATGTTGAATTCACAGTAGAAACAGTACAGTGCTCTTGATGCTTTAAGTATTCGTTCTTCAAACGAATCTAGTTTGTATTGGTTATCAGTTACTAATACGAACTCAACAAAAATTCTTAAAGCTAACTTGCTTGTTTTCTATATAAAGCGGTAAAATGATACAAAAAAAAATACCGTCGGAGTATTTTCTAAGAAAGTATATTTTATAGATTCGTTCTCATTTCTATTCAAAATTGTAAATCCAATTTGGTATAAAATACGAATTTATATTATATATAATCTAATCCTCTCTAATTGTATCTTATACTGTGGATTATTCAAACTAAACATTAATCATAAAATTCTAAAAAGTAGATAATAAAATTATTCAAATTGAAGCATGCGATTCCAGAATTTCTTTTCTGCTGTAGAAATAGATTTACAATCGGTTTCATTTGACGAAACCATAAGTAAATAATATGTTAAAAAATCACAGGGGAGAAGACTATCCAATGATGACTCCCACGAAAACAAACAATAAATGATTATAATAACAGAAAAGGTAATGCACACGTTATGTCATAAACACTATGATCACTGGGTTCTCTGCAAAACCGTCTTTAGCGTTTTACTGTCTTACGGCCTCCTGCTATGACCTCATCTTTCTCTTGTCAGAAATCAGGTACAACAACTCCGTTGGGTAGCACCTGTTTGGAGATCAGCACTCTTCACATTAGGCGTGGAGAGCCAATCAGATTCCCGCCACATTGTTGAGCTTAAGTATCTTGTGGTTTCGTTAATATCATCTGCATACTTTAGTGGAATTTCCAAAAGTAACTCTACCTCCATCCAGTCACAGAAAGATTCCAAATCAGTTTTTGTTGATCAAGATAGATGAGTTTATCGTAGTATAATTATTGTACTAAAGGTTTTAATAATAGAAAAATGGTCAGACATAGAATGGCAAACATTCTGCACATTGGTATAATACAACAATTTGAACGAGCTGATAAAAAATTACAGCAGGTTGAGGACCATTGTGAGATCCGTAAGCAAATAATAAGGTTCAACCCCGGTGATAATATTCAACCGCAATCTCTATGTAGAGAGTTTCAATGTTTATCCATGTTTAGATTTTAGGCTCAATCCCCACAATAGTATTCGCATTTCAATTATCACCTGCGATGAATCCATTACCGAGCGAAGTACTCACAAAAAAATGTCCACCAAGATAGCGTGATGTGGTAGATAATAGACTGTAGAATGTCTGAACGGCACCAATCCATTCCAGTATCTCCACAGGTATCGTCTTAATGTAAGCTCACATTGGAAATCTGAGCTAAAGGAGGAAGCCGAATATGTTTTATCCCGTCTCTTATCAGAATAGCAGGACCCCATGGGTCCTACCATCAGGATAGTTAATCACTTACATTTTGAAACCCCGAATGTACATCTCAATTCCTCCCCGAAGGAGAAGAACACCCGCCTTTTGACAAGTCTAGTTGCCACGTCAACCCTTCCGTTCCTAGCCATTATTGGCTTAATCGGAGGAAACCTTCTTGCCCACAAACTGATCACATTCCAGTTATCAGCCAGCCTCGGTGATATGCCACTGTTGGGAATGTTCTCGCTCAGTACATATGTAATTCAGTACATCACCATGCTACGATAGCAAATATAAGTTATTGATTTGAGTGCAAACCAAAACCATACGTCCCAGAGGACATGTGATCGATATGGTTGTGGAACGGCTCTGGGAAAAATTCGATATGAACGATTTTCTAAATCAAGACCAATACGTCTTCATGAAAGGGGTTGGCACCGAGGATTGCATCTTAAATCATCTTGCCGAGGTGGAAAGCGCCGACTGTAAATGTGTTTTGGCAATATTTTTTTGTTTTTTTATTGTTTCTCAAGGGTGCAGACAATTTATCGTATCATAACCACCATATTAAGTATAAAGGCTGTGTAATCAGCCGAGTTAGAGTTCATAAGTACCTAGGTGTTTTGTTTGATGAGAAGTTGCTGTTTAGCAACCACATTAGCAAATAGCGGCGGACGCCGTCTCTGTAATGGACAAGCTTAGGAGGAGTGTCGGAAGGATTACGGGCTGTCGGGCCTTCATTTTTATATGGTGTATCAAGGTGTCTTCGAAAGTATGATCTCTTATGCTGCGTCTGTTTGGGCACACAGTTTGGAAAATATCAAGCAGTTATTCACTTTTAAAGGGTGCCCAGCGCAGACCCTTGTGTTTAAAACACAACAGTGCAAACGAGGCTAAAACCGTATTGGGAAAGGCTATCCCAATCGAATTAATGGTGAAATTTCGGACGACCATGTGAAAATTACGAGAGGTATGGAGGCCGAAGTATTTGGGATGCGGTTTCGAGCCAGGCCTGTATCGGAGCGGAACGGTGATTACAAAGTACCGGTTCTAAATTTCGAACAGTTGCCCATCTCCCGCCTGCAGAGGAGGCTTTACAGCCTCGCGATGGAAGCATGGCAGCAAGAATGTCACGCCACGACTAAGGGTAGACCTTGTATAAATTTATACAGGACTTGGGGGGATGGTACACCTCTAGTTCGTTTTTAAGGGCAACGGGAGCCCAAGTGCTCTCCGACCACGCAAATTTGAACCAATATTTGTTTCGGTTTCACCTGGCAGCCGATGAGCTGTACCTCCGTAGAGAGGTCCAGTCGAACTAACATATGATGTTCGACTGCCCAGCTCTTGGGGTGCCAGAACTTGTGGAAACTTAGGACTGAAGGAGAAAATTATCGGACCGTGTGGGAGTTACTTGATGGCGTTGCTTTGTTCAACCGGTATCAGTAGTTTAAGGGATATAAGACTTCTACCGCTTGTTGTAGGGAGCTACCCTCTAGAAATGGCTGGCCATCGTTCAAATATAGGGTTATAATAAGGTGGACGAGTATTTGATTGCATTCATCACCTAGGCGTGGCCGTAAATTGCTGTTCTTGACGAAATAAATTTTAGTTTATTGACTAGTCATATATTTTATTATGTTGATGGGGTGCGCCTACCCGTTTTAGTAATAAATGACAAGTGAGCGGTGCGACACACAAGCGAGTAGTGTAGGGCACCATGCTTATTCTACTCACGCAGTTCGGTGAGCTCTAGGAGCTAATTAGGATATTGGTCGCTAAACCGTTTTGTAGTCGTGATTCAAATCAATAAAACAAGTGAAGAAAAAAATAGGGTGAAGAATAACTAACAAAAAATTAAAAAAAATATTTGTCGTAAATATGTATGTATATATTTATTTCTCCAGATTACTACCAGTTTTCCAGCTACTACCGGGTCATATATATATATATATATATATATATATATATATATATATGTGTGTGTGTGTGTGTGTGTTTGTATGTGAATAAGAGGGAGAGAGCGCGGGAGAGAGAGAGAGTAGACACATGCTATTACTGCTGCCGGCTTGCCAGTCCTAACATAGCTGCATATGAAGTGCAAATATAAGTGTAAATGTTCCGGTAAACATATAGTATTGAACAGATTCAGGTCGACCACTCCTGAAACGTTTGGATAATTGAAATATAACTACTAAAGAACACCCGTATTTACAATCTAGACTCAAATCCATATAAAAACTTTACAGTGACTTGAATCTTAGAATTCTCGACTTCGAAAATCAGTTGATGTGTATAATGTATTACACACAGTAAATAAATAAATAAATATATATATATATATATATATATATATATATATATATATATATATATGTATATTATACATTCGAATCTCTATAAATCGTAGTTTTTTCAGGAACCTTGAATTTTCACTAGAAACTCTTTATCGTGTAAAACTTTTGTACATCGAACAAAGATTTTCACATAAAAACAATTATGCATGTCTATTGCAGTTGGAAGGTAAACCATAAATTTCATTTATAAAAAGGAATATAAATTAAACAATAAAAAAACTTTCACCGATTATTATTGCAATAGAAATTTATGGAACACCGGAAAGTTATTGACTAAAAAGCAATAAAACTTTCCCACTGAAATCATAGGTTATTCGTAGCTTCTGTTCTATTAATCCTTTTCCTAACTCGAAGGGAGATTATTTTAATTTCAGTTTCGCTTTTGATCTCTTATAGTGAAATTGCCACTAAACTGCAATTTTTATGAGGGAAAGTGCTGAAAACAGATTCTACATATTTTTTCACACCTTCCCTCATTAAAAAAAAAGAAGAAAAATAAATAAATAAATAAAGGGATGAAAAATAAAAACAAAGTAAAAAGTACGAGATTTTGACAAGTACGGTAACAACAATTTTGAAAAATCGTAATTCGGTTACTAGAATTTTTGAAGTTGTTGGAAGAGATCGGAAAGAATTTAATCCTTAAAATTTGAAAAGATCGACGAAGTAGTATTAAAATGAGTAAAAATGATACGAAAAAAGAACATTCATGGGTCTGGGCAAATACGATAAGTATTTATAATATATTAAAAAAACATTTGGTATAATTAAATAACTTTTTCATTTTTTTAAGTAAATTTCCATTGAAACATGTTTTATAATAAAGATTTTTTTTAAATATTTCAAAAATTTTTTGTAGATTTATGTGCAACAAAAATTTTATTTATTTTAATTTGTTGTAAACTACTTTTTTTAAAAAGAATAATATTTATTTTTCACTTTCAATAGAAATTTTGCTTTTACTAGTATTACCTTTGAAGAAAGCACCTTTGTTAAGCTCACCAAATAAATTAATTAAAATAACTACTAAAAAGCAGTTAATAAAATAACTAATAAGAAAAATTATTTCAAGGGAAACAAAACTTTATTGTAGATAAAAGCACGGATTTGCTTAGACACTAAATTTTGAGAAAACAATAATTTATAAGATGTTTTTTTATAAATGATTTGATTTTTAATATAGAAGTATTTTATTTCCAACCTTTATTTAAAAATCATTTTAAGAAATCAAATCATGTAACAAAGTAATAAAATTCGTTTTTATATATACTAAAACTTTTTCGTTTAAAATTATATGAATTTCCCTAGAATAACTTTTCCAGAAATTATTTTATTATATATTCAAAATGAAATTCATAACTTGAATAGAACAGTAAAAGTTCGTTAAGATATAAATACAATTCATTCTATATATTTGATCTGTTAAAACAAAGAAGAAAAAATGTTTTCTATATAAACCAAAATTATTCATTAAAAAAAACCTTCCTTAATCGTTAGTAGTCGCGTAGCCCATCTTAGCTGCTAGCAACCAGTTTTAGTCTCTTGTAGTCTTTTATAATCGCTAGTAGAGCTTGTCGCTAGTAGTTCCAAGTAAATAAATGTAAACTTTAGTAGCCGCGAGTAGTTGGCAGTAATCGCTAGCGGTCGCTTGTAAACAAAAGTAGTCAATTCTACTCGCTAGTAGCCGCTTGTCGTCGTGTAGTGGCTGTTAGTCCTTTGTAGTCGGTTGGTGGAAACTGTAAAAGCCTCAAGTTTAGTCCTAGTAATCTTTTATTTTTGCTACTAGTGTCTAATCGAAACTAGTAATTTCCGAAATCTTTTAGACGATTTTAGATGCAAGTAGTCACATGCAGTCGTAAGTACTACCTTGTAGTCGACTTGTTGCTAATAGTCCCTTGTAGTTCCAAGTAGTTGCTTTTACAGGCTTATAGTCGCTTATAATCGCATAGTCAAAAATATATAAAAACAAATTATTTACCTTCAACTTCAGACAAAAAAATTTCAAGAACACATGAAAAAGTGAAATTTTATAATTTTCAATGAGTAGATTGCTGATCAATAAAATGGGTAGTTTTATTATTATCTGTTTTAATGTTATTTTATACATACGCAAGACTTGTTTACTGAAAATGAATATATATTATGGGTGGGTCCAAGACTATATTTTTAACAATATTTTCGAACTCAGCTGAGGAAGGAAAGATAAAAATTTATAGGTTAAGAAATAAAATAAGATTATTTTTTTGTTTTTTTTTTGCCTCCGGTAATCACCGATTGCCGTCAGGTATTACCTCAGATGATGATATTAGTGTAAGTGAACTGTAGTCTTTTATAGTCTTAGGACGACCATTTCTAAGGTGTATGGTTAACTGAAATCCAACCCCTAAAGAACTTTGGTACCCACGATCTAGCCCATGTACTTGCATTAAATTTTGAAGTGAAATTTATCGAAAACAATGGCTATAGATTAGACGCAACTGATTTAGAAGTTTTTTTAACATTTAGCCAATTAGAAGAAATGTGAAGTTAATTAAAACAAATTAACGGTTTTAAAAAATAATCGCTCTACTAATTCAATAGATTTTTTTTTGTAGTTAGATTTTTTGTTATGTTAAAAATTTGCTACAATATGAATTTAAGTAACTTTGTTGTATTTGACACTTAATCTACGGTAAATAATCCGGCATATTTTTAAACAACACCACTTATTTGTTTACATTCGATACATTTCTTCTAATCTTTAACACAATGGAACCAGATTATCCTGAATAAGACATTGACTGTTTAGTATAATTCATCTAAAACCCGGAAACCTACGTCATTCAAAGGCATCCTTTAAACTTGATGAAACCCATCAAATCGAAAAGGACTCTATACGTTATTCTAAATATATAATTTTGTTATTTAATAAAAGATAGTCTTTTGGTTTGAAAATGTAAAATATATGTTATATACTATAAACGATTTGTTTATAAAAGTTTACCATTAGCCTTCCCCAAAATGTGTAAGATTAAGAGTACATGGAAACCAAAACATAAATAGGACGTCCGATATTTCTGAGTGTCAAAGTGCAGAGTCGCCTAGTTTCACGGATACATGAAATATCCATGAAAATATTTATATATTTTACAATATATAAAATATATTGTAAAATTTGATAAAAACACATTACTACATAATAAGTACACTAACATATAACTGTATTTAAACTATTTTTTTATTACTAATCCTCTTAGCGTAACATTGAAAACATTTAAACATTTTTCTTTGCTATTACGGTAAATGTGAAACATCATTTCGATTTAGATAAGTCATGATTTAGAAGTATACACATTCCTCTATTCCATAATTAGGAATAGTTTAAAAAATATTACGATTTATCAAACATTACTTTTATTATTACCCTAATCCCTCTTATATAAATTTAAAACTATTCCACCAATAATAATATATAATATAGAAAAAAAAATAACATTAAAGATTTTTCCTTCATCCTTAATCATGTGTTTTAAAAACCACAAGTTAATTTTTTTTTAAAATCAAAAAGATAATTTTATAACATTCATCATAGTATTTTTAAATTCAGAGCAGAAATCGTTTAATTACAAAAACATCCATGTCTAAAATTTGTATTTTCTCATAAACAGTAATAATTTCTGAATAAAAACAGCATTATATTTTAAACGGCTTCAAAATTAAACTGAAGTTTCTCAAAACTTTACACAGATAATGTTAATTAGAAAATATACTGTGTATATTCTATGTTTGTAAAATTTAATATTACCCAAAGTAAGTAAGGTAGTCTAAACAAAATTTATGAAGGATTGTTAAAATTCAGGCTCTAATTTAAGTTATTTAATTTAAAGCAGAAAATTAATCATTTTAGTAGAAGCAATATCGTAATGAAATGGAAAAAAAATTTCGATAACTTGTTAAAGTTTTCATAAAATACTGCTGTACACTCTCACAGCTTTATTTTAAAACCGTTCAGAGTCTTCTTTTAATATCTTAATTACCCAGTCTAGTTTTTAAAGTAAAAAAGTAAATTTAATAGCAAAAAGCAATTACCATAAAAAGTGTGTGATACTCATTTCTTTTACAATGCAATATAAAAAATATCACTTCAATATTTAGATTTGTATAAAACGCGAATATGTTTCATATAGATTTTTAAAAGTAATAAAATGTTTCATCCAGTTTTGTTTTAAAATAAGATAACATTTTTTTTTTTAAATATTCTGAAATATTTTTAATTAATGCACAAAATCAAAATTTTAACAGGCATTTTATTAATAAGAGAAGATCAAACTTTAAAACTACAAGTGTGGTACATAAGTGGATGATTAGTTATAATTTTGAATGAACAAAACGTATGAGATCACAACCGAGAACTAATTGTATATGAGACACATTTATTTCTACTTAAAAAATTGTTAATAGTTGCGAAACATGTTCTAAAAAATAACTTTAAGATTAAAAAATTATTGCTCTAATACCGAGTTATAGTTTTTTTTTTTTGTCTTTAGTCATTTGACCGGTTTGATGAAGCTCTCAAAGATTCCCTACCTAGCGCTAGTCGTTTCATTTCAGTATACCCTCTACATCCTACATCCCTAACAATTTGTTTTACATATTCCAAACGTGGCCTGCCTACACAATTTTTCCCTTCTACCTGTCCTTCCAATATTAAAGCGACTATTCCAGGATGCCTTGGTATGTGGCCGATAAGTCTGTCTCTTCTTTTAACTATATTTTTCCAAATGCTTCTTTCTTCATCTATTTGCCGCAATACCTCTTCATTTGTCACTTTATCCACCCATCTGATTTTTAACATTCTCCTATAGCACCACATTTCAAAAGCTTCTAATCTTTTCTTCTCAGATACTCCGATCGTCCAAGTTTCACTTCCATATAAAGCGACACTCCAAATATATACTTTCAAAAATCTTTTCCTGACATTTAAATTAATTTTTGATGTAAACAAATTATATTTCTTACTGAAAGCTCGTTTAGCTTGTGCTATTCGGCATTTTATATCGCTCCTGCTTCGTCCATCTTTAGTAATTCTACTTCCCAAACAACAAAATTCTTCTACCTCCATAATCTTTTCTCCTCCTATTTTCACATTCAGTGGTCCATCTTTGTTATTTCTACTACATTTCATTACTTTTGTTTTATTCTTGTTTATTTTCATGCGATAGTTCTTGCGTAGGACTTCATCTATGCCGTTCATTGAGTTATATTTAGTGCTTATTTATTCGGGTTGAATCTCCTATTAAAAAAAAATATTTACTCACTAAATTTACAGTTGTATATTCAAGCGGCTTACGAGTGAGTGGACCAAGTTATTCCCGGAATCAGTTCCCTCAATGTAATTCCCTACGGCCTTAGTAGAAGAAGGATGAGCGGTGATGGGTACAGGGTAGTCTATTGCTCTGGGGCTTCCCACAAAATTCTTCAAAAAGTCAACTGTATTAGAATACAAAAGTAAACAGAAAACCACCGATTTTAGTGATAATTCCGTACATTATGATGATGCACTAAGATGCTCTGCTGGTTTCTTCTGTTAAATTTTTCGGATATCCGGAAGACGCAAAAAAAGTACTTAGAGGACAATTATTTACAGGAACTTGGAATGTCAAGGATTTGTTACAGAATGGAAAGTTGAAGTTACGTACGGGAGGGATGGTCTGGGTAAAATGAACCCTGGAGTAGTCGCGCGGTTAACAGTTACATGAATGGTCGCATGGTTGACCAGTGTCACCCACAGAATGATTTTGTTTTTGGTATCCTATAATTTAATTACTTATTTAATTATTAATCTTTATGCCTTACTTTAATGTTAGAAAGGGTTTATAAATAAAAACAATCGTGAAATAACTTGAAAAGTATATTGTAAAAGCAAACAAAAGCATTTTTAAGTACAAGTAAAAGTCACAAATTTACCGTAAGTAGATTCTATTATAAAAGCAAACACATTTTTAACCGTTATGAATATCATAAATTTAATACAAAATACAAATATTTTAAAAACAATTTTGGCAAACACTTTTTAAATGATCATTGCACATCCACTTTTCACATTTATCACACCATTTCCCTGTGGTTTTATCTCTTTGTCGCCCACAGTCATGGCAACGTCCTCTAGCACCTTCTCTTCCTTTTGTTGATGCCGGCTCTTGCATTGAAGTACCAAGAAGGATACATGCCCGGCGCCTTAATTCAATAGGTAGTTGCAATATTGTAGACCTATATTGAATTTGTGGTTTAACCATTTCCCATGCCAAATTTTGTAAAAATATACTTCTGCTCGCTTTATTTTTTGAATTCGATTTGTAAATACAAAGTGCATTGATCGCTGAAATATTTAAGAGATTAAAAAACACAACCGTTGGCCATCGACGAGTATTTCTTTGCACATTGTACCTCGCTATTAGTTGGTCAAGTAAATCAACCCCAATTTTGGTGTGGTTATAAAATGTTACGATTTCAGGCTTAGACAAATCACCTGTTTCCTCATCGATATAATTGGCGTGATGTAATGTTGAGATTAGAAGAACTGCCCGATTCCTTTTTGGACAGTAAGAAACTAGTGCGCAGTCTTCTTGAAAACCCTTTCTTCCTCTTCATCATATAATTCTTTGAGCCACTGCTGCCAAATTTTGGGATCTGATGAGTACTCAACTTTTCTTTTGTTAGATTGTGACATGATCTATGTAAAAATAAAAATAAAATAGGGTTTAGGTATTATTTCTATTGGAAGGAAAAAACTAAATAGATGAAAAATAACAAATTGATAAATATGTATCTCATAAAACAAATTATTAAAGAAAAAATTACTTACCGGTAAAATAACTTAAAAGGTCGCGTGGGGGACACTTGTCAACCAAACTAGTTTGAGGTGAAATACCTTTCTTAGTTGAAGTTCTTAGCTGAACGACGACACTGTAGATTCAAACAATAGGGTCTTCTTGAAAGATACTGGAAGGGACAGAATGGTGGGGGTTATGGAAAGGGAATAACCCTTAAATAATGGCAGGTGGGTGACAACTGTCAACCGCGCGACTACTCCAGGGTTAATAGTGTAGACGATACCATATTCTGGAAGAAAGAAAGAACTGGATTGAGAGTTTTTAGTTTTGGTTATGGAGAAGGATGAAAAAAGTAAGATCGACTGATAACGCTGTGAAACAAAAAAAAACTTTTTTTTTGTCTCAGGAAGAAAAATATGTAGTTCTGATAGTATTTTTTCCCCTGAATTAATATATTACATCACGGTTTTTGTTCATCACGCAAGGTTTCCGAGAGACAGGAATTTATCATTTCAAACGTTTTAATACTTTCTGTATTATTAACTATACAATATTCAAATATTTGACTGACGTAGAAAGTAAGAAATGACTATTTTCTTTTACACTTATCCTGTGGAGCATCCCTCTTGATGGTCCAACAATAATCGGCCAGCATATTAGGATTCCATTTGCCTTGATACCTTTTTACCATAGTTGAAATTTCCTGATGAAGTGTTCCCCGCGCTAATCGCTCACTGCGCCAAGATTTTTCGGGAAGAAATCTAGGTGCGAGTGCAGGAAGTGTACCTTTAAGGAGATATTATAAGATCGTTCACAATATCACGGTAATTTTTTGCCTTTCGATTTCCTAAAAAAACTCTGAGTAACATTTTTAAATGCTTGCCAAGTTGCTTTCTTCAGTGGATTCAATAGGTCCTGAAACATTTCATCATGCATTAATGATCGTATATGTGAACCCACAAATACTCCTTTAATTTTTTTCATCTCTAATTTTAGGAAACTTCTCTTTTATGAGGAAGTAATGAACAAGATTAAAGTAGAAAGAGTACACATGCGAGAAGTACAGAACAGAAAAAAGTTTTTTAAGGCATATGGAATCTTGACAACTGCATTGAAAGGGTAACTAGAAGGAGAAAGGATGCGTGAAGGAGAATAATGAAGTTAATTGATGAAGTGAAGATTGGGAAGTATAACGGGACGAAGGAAAAGGCTTTGGCTTGAAGGGAATGAAGACAGGGATGACGTAAGGGACCTATCGCCAGGCAGAACATCATATGATGAACTCTCTTACAGATTTCAAAAAAAATATCAGTGGGCTCTCAAATCTACCAGTATGTAATTTTTATTATATTAAGTTCAGTTCTTATACTTTAATAAACGGATCAATTTCAATGATTATTTTTTAAATTATTTTAGGAAATGTTTCTGTGGTTGTCTGATTACTAATATTTATATATAAAATCATGGAATAATTTATAACCAAAAAAAATTCGATTTCTTTTTAAAAGATTTTTAAATGTTTTTATCATCACTTCATATTATGAACTATGACAAAATGTAATATTATTCTAATATTAAAAATATTTTTACGAGAAAATTAAAAAAAAAATTAAAGTAAAATAATTAAGGAATCGATTTTAACACATCTTCACCTCATAAATTTAACAAATCAATTTTAGTAACTGGCTTTTTAAAAGTTTTCTGCATTCATTTTATTTAATTTTATGAAAATGGATGTTTTTCATTTTCTGTTCTTTGTTAGAAGTTTTATTTTTGGAAGATCAGCTTAGCTGGATTTTAAAAATAAACTTTGAAATATAAAATAAAACAAACTTAGCAATACAAAAATCGACTTAAAAAAGTATAAAGATGAAAAAGGTCCAGGCAAGATGAAAAAAAAATTACAGGTTGGCATTTGTTATTTATCTGATTAATAAAGTCAACATTTTGTATTGTTTGTGTTACATTTTAAGCTGCAAATAAAATAATTCATAATAGAAAATTTTCTCTCTTTTTTTCTCATCTTGAATAATGAGAATTTTTTTTTTTAGTAAAAAAATTATCAGGTGACCACTAAAAAAATGAATTATTCTTTTGAACGCAATGATGTCCTCCTTCATAAATAAATAGATATTTTTGTTTTATATTTTTATTTTTTAATTAGGAGCTGTATTACAGTGGGATTTGATGTATACAGTGGTAATGGATGAAGATTTAATTATTACATTTTTATTTTTAACAATATTATTAAATTTGCAAGTAATATTCAAGCAGAATATTATTATAAATTTTAAATCTGGAAATAATAAAATATTAATAAAATTTATGAGTTAGCTATTTCAAAGGACACACTACAGAAAACAATATACAATTTTGACTTTACGTTATTGAATATTAAAAAAAAATTTAAGACATAATATTTACTCATTCTTAAGATAATCCATTAGGTGCTATACTATTTCATTTCTGACAGTCTGCCTGGATATATCTGTTGTGTGGCTCTTAAAGTTATCTCCCTTTTGTTAACCTGTCATTCCAAATAGCCGCAACTCTTTTTATCGCTTATTCAGTTCAGTATTTCTATTCTCATAAACCAACTCAATTCATCTACCGTATATCAAAAACCTACCTCTATTTTTCAACGGAAATTATTTTTCCTTTTTTTCCTCTTTGGAAAAAAGATTCTAGTATTGTAAAAACATATTCTCAATTATTTTAAAACAAAGTTTATCCCGAAAAAAATTATAAAATAACAAAAAAGTTATCAGCTTAAAAACTTATTTATTTTTTGTTGATTATTATTATTATTATTATTAATTTTTCAACTTTTAAAGAAATTACGAGTAAATTAAACTAGATGGATTCTCTCACAGTAATATTTTTATAAATACTACTTGAAAAAATCAATAATATTTCTAATCTATTTTATTAATTACAGCAAAAACAGTATAAATATATTTAAGTAATAAAAAAATCTCTAAACCTCACTGGTGAATAAAAATACTCATTATACATGACGTAAATCAGAGAGGACAAACTTTTATATGTATATGACTTAATTTATCTTGACTTTAAAATTTATAGAACTACAGATGAATTAACTTGAAATGTTTTTATCTGTAAAGAAAACTTTTTATCAAAATTTAAAAAAGAGTGTCACACGAAATGTACTTTAAATATTAATATTCTTTTATTCTTGTAACCAAGAAAAACAAGTTTAAAATATATTTGTATAAAGAAAAAAGACAACAAAGCTTTCCAGACCCGTGTGGTAATCTGGTGTTATATAAGCATTTGATTCAGAATGTTAATGGTTAGGAACTTTGCCATACTTGTTATATTTCATGTTCCATAAAATTCCTATGTTAAGTCAACATTTTTGAATAAACCATTCGAGTTTACACAGCTAATTTATCAAGCAGATAAACCAATTCCAAACGAAAAAGAATGGACGATTGTGTTTCACAAGTGAGAAATAATGTTTCCATTCGCGTAAAATTTTTTCCTTTAATATAAAGAACCATGAAATTAAAGAAATAATGAATTGCTTTTTCCGAAAATTTTATTACTTTGATTGCTTCATTTAAAATATAAAAAATATTTTTTTCCAAACAGGAATTAAAATACCAAATTCTCTTTTTTCAAACCTAACCATTATAGATGTTGACGAATATTACAACTATGTAGATTACAAAAGTAATTCTACTTTTTTTTAAATCCTTCAAGAAACTATATAGTAAATGTTTTGTACCACACTATCCCATTCTGTAACATGAAAATTCTTTTACCAGAATCTCATTCTCTACGTTGCAAACAACGTAACTTTCTTGATACCTAGCTACCTAATGTGACCCACCGGGTTGGCCTAGTGGTGAACGCGTCTTCCCAAATCAGCTGATTTGGAAGTCAAGAGTTCCAGCGTTCAAGTCCTAGTAAAGCCAACTATTTTTACACGGACTTGAATACTAGATCGTGGATACCGGTGTTCTTTGGTGGTTGGGTTTCAATTAACCACACATCTCAGGAATGGTCGAACTGAGAATGTACAAGACTACACTTCATTTACACTCATACATATCATCCTCATTCATCCTCTGAAGAATTATCTAAACGGTAGTTACCGGACGCTAAACAGGAAAATGAAAATCTACCTGTGACCCAAAAAAAAGAGTTTTATTTTCTAGATGGGTTTAATGGTTAATACCTTTTTTTAACCTTCAGTTCCGCAGTTAAGCAATTACCGCAGAAGATGAGATGAATACTTTGTTGCGTGTGTGAAAAATGCCATGCCTGACCGGGATTCGAACTCAGGACCTTCGGGTGAAAGACCGAGACGCAGCCACTCGCCACACAGAGGCCGGCTAATGGTTAATACCTAGGTAAATAATTCCTGCAACTGTGTACTTAAAGCATCCAATCTTTTATTCGTAATTTCATTCAAAATCCATGATTTCTCCACCTTAGAATAGGAGAAAATACCTTGCAAGCCTTGGTGTTTTTTTTTGTTTTTGTGATTTTTCAATAGTGGTTTTGCTTTGAAAAAACTTAATTTTACCTTTAGTATTAGAATAATAACTTAGTTAGGCAAATTAATGTCTAACTATTTTGTTAGGCATTTTTTGGGGTTTTTACAAAATAACGTCTAATATTTTGTATTCATCAATTCTCTAGATTTTCTAGTTACTTAGCAGAAATTCTTTAACCAGTAAATCCGTGTAGTATTTTGAAATAAAATTGCAAAGGAATACGAATTCCTTTTTTGCAAGATGTTATAGTTGCTTGAAATGTCTTGAACGCATAAATTTTTAAACGGTTTACGAGTGTTTGAAGAATTAACTTTTCTGCAAGTTAACGTTAGCAAACATAACTGAAATTTCTATTACAGTTTATTTAAAAAAAATAATGAATGGTATTCAATTTTATATATCTACATAAATAAAAATATAAATGTTCGTTTGTTCAAAATCGTAATTCTCCAAAAGTTCTTCACCGATAGCTATGAAATTTTGACACAACGTTGCATTCAAATACGCACTTGTTTTTATATACCTAAGATGTCTCACCTGTGACGGTTAAAAACTTGCTTTTTGAAAAACAGCGCTATATGTTTGACATAAAAGCAACACACGCTATACTAATTATTTTACGATTCCATTTCAATGTTTCCGGTATGTGTGTTCACTATAGACTAAGAAAATACTAAACCGATTTAGCGCGGGGAAAAAGGAAGGGAGAAGGAAAAAATCGGAAAAAAGATATAGGGAAAAATCGAAAAAAGTAAAAATAGGAAAAATATAAAAGGGGAAAAGGAAATGGAAAGGGGAAAGAAGACAAAAGAAAGGGATATAAGGGAAAGAGAAACGTGTAAGGAAAGAGAAGCGGGAACAGGGGAAACGAGGGAAATTGAATGGGGAGTAGAGGACGTGGAAGGGAATGTGGTAAAAGGTGAAAATGGGAATTTAAAAGGGAAAATGAAAGGGAGGAAAGGAAAAGAGGGAAAATGAAAGAGGGAAAGGGACAAGGGAAAAGGGTAAAAAGGAAAGATTAAATTTTATGAAGTTCCGTAATGTTCACTTTGTTAATGTTTAATAAAACTTTCAATTCTGTTCATTTACTAAATATTAGCAATAGGGAAGCATTGCCGGGTCTGCTAGTTACATTAATAAAAACATGTATATTAATATTACTTCATTTTAATATAACTTCTTTTTTCGTGAATAAAATATACAATTCTAACTTTTATCACTTGTGAATGACAATTAAGGTTGTAGAAATAAAATAATAATATGAAGTTTAATTTAAAAAAAAATAATTTTTCTGTTTATAGCTCTTACCCAGCTTATAGTTTCGTTATCAGAAGTAAAAGGGTTGTACATTTTTCTTTTTTCTTTTTCATGATAAAAATAATTTTTATTTTTATATGAACATTCTTTATTTTTTTTTCTTCAGTCATTTGACTGGTTTGATGCAGCTCTCCAAGATTCCCTATCTAGTGCTAGTCGTTTCATTTCAGTATACCCTCTACATCCTACATCCCTAACAATTTGTTTTACATATTCCAAACGTGGCCTGCCTACACAATTTTTCCCTTCTACCTGTCCTTCCAATATCAAAGCGACTATTCCCGGATGCCTTAGTATGTGGCCTATAAGTCTGTCTCTTCTTTTAGTATATTTTTCCAAATGCTTCTTTCTTCATCTATTTGCCGCAATACCTCTTCATTTGTCACTTTATCCACCCATCTGATTTTTAACATTCTCCTATAGCACCGCATTTCAAAAGCTTCTAATCTTTTCTTCTCAGATACTCCGATCGTCCAAGTTTCACTTCCATATAAAGCGACACTCAAAACATACACTTTCAAAAAATGAACACTCATAATAATAGATGTTGTGACTTTTAATAAACATTGACAACTACCTGATTATTAAAAATATTTTTAAAATACTATTTATAATCCCTTAGCAGAAGTTAATTTTAATTTAATTTTTATGTGTGTTTATTTCAGTTTCTAGAAAGGTATTCAATGTATAACTACGAATTAAATAAACTGTATTCTTTAACTGTAATTAATTTATCACTTATGATAAAGATTATCAACAAAAAATTATTTTGAATGTTACTTGCTCTAATGGGCTTTTTCCATCTACGGATTCTATTATATTATCCTTAGCTTGTAAAAAAGAAATCTTTTTCTTGATAAAAAGCGATTAAAATATATATTAATCAACGAGTAAAATTATAATTTTTTTTTTTTTTTAATCGAAGAATTTAATTTTAAGAGTCAAATATATAAAGACTCGAATATTTTCTTAATTACATTTGAAAATAATTATTTGTAGAAATGTGATTTTTTTTGTTATGTTTATATTTTACGCTATATTTGAAAGTAACGCTTTAAATAAAATTATTTTCACCCGGTTCAATTATATACATCCTCCTACAGTAGTACTAATGGACAAAATTTAATGAAAAAAGTGATCTCAATGTTTGAAAAATAAATTGCGGGAAAATTTACTTATATAATTTGTTGGATTCAAAGATTTCTGTGGCTTTATTGACCTAAAGATAAAAAGAAAAAATGTTCACTCTTTTTTCAGTATAATCTCAAACGTTCGTTTATATTCGATTTAAACAAAAAAATGTTTGATTGGAATATTAAATGAAATGGTTGCATATAAAAATTATAGTTTTTACTGGAAATTGAAAATAAAATGATTCTAAATGAGTTAGAAAAGCTAGTGTTTTACAGCACCTGCAATATGTCATAGCCAATTTATACATTGAAAGATAAGGAAAATTCTGCTATTTTGTTACTAGCCTTGGGTGATTTTTAGAGTTGAATACCATTAAGTAATTAATAAATAATGAGGAATTATGATGAACAAACAATCTACCTTACAAGCTGATGACGTTTAGTAACTAAACGTCATCAGCTGGGTGGTTAAGTGCAAAACCTTATTTGATGTTAAAGCAGTTTACAAAATGATAACAGTACAGAAGCGGCTCGTAGAGAATTTTGTAATTGTACACCGTCAGCAAACACAATTACATGACTACGGAGTTAGAGGAAATTTGAGTCTGGAAAGAAATATTTAATCAAACTTTAAAACGTTCGCACACCAGACAATATTGAAACTATTTAAGATAGTATCATAAGAGGCCCATAGTATTTTATATATTGTCAACCAGTGTCTCTACATTCTTGTATTTTGAATTTTGAAAGAAAGTAATTTCACGTGTTCATCTGTACGAGTCGCAAATCTTCCTGGTTCAATTGATCATTTAAGAAGATTACAATTCTTTGAAAAAATTATGCTTCCAAAGATAAACAAGAACTATGAGTTCATTAATGACCTTTGCTTGTCGGAAGAAGCCCATTTACTACCTGAATGGAGTATTTTAATAAACAAGATTTTCCTTATGGGTCTAGCAAATACCTACGTAATATCGTCCATTATATAATAACGTGGATTAAGTGAACTGTATTAAGCTATGACTAATAAGCTCATGTTTTATTTTCTGAATCAGGATTCCCTTGTACTGCACTCACTTGGATTTGGTGGGAGACCATTTTATAAACCTTTATTTGACCAAAAAGTAGAAATAATTTTCATAAATATTTGAAAACATTGGTTTCACAAGGCAGAAAACATCATACAACAAGAATATCGATGGCAGGTGCACGGCAGTTGTTTGGTAACCGATTTTTTTTGTTGTTGAGAAACAGTAACTACTCATGATCATCAATATCCTTTAGTCTCTCAGCGTGCGACAATATCCTATAAAAAATGACGTAC
Organism: Lycorma delicatula; assembly: GCF_047948215.1. NCBI lineage: Eukaryota > Metazoa > Arthropoda > Insecta > Hemiptera > Fulgoridae > Lycorma > Lycorma delicatula. Next base: position 381,713,076 of record NC_134455.1, on the reverse strand, counting down.
CATACTGTTCTTCACCATAAACAATTGAACTCTTGATGGAGATATGAAAAAAAATTGTTAAATAAAATTCGGTAATTGTATCAGTGTTTATACTTTTTTGTTCAAATTTTTTAACTTAGAAGAGAATAAAAAAAGTCAAAATTTCTTTTTAATAACCAAGTAGATAATCGCCTCAGGCATACAAATTTTGATATTTTATTTGTGTTTTTATTCCATGTAATAATAAAACTTTCGTTCAATTGTGTTTTTATTTAAAAAAATACAAATAGTGTTTCTAATGTTATACAAACATAGACTGACAAACAGAAATATTAAAAGTGATAGAAACTATCTCATTGTGATAAGACAGTAAAGGAAAACTTTTAAAATTATAATGGATCTTAACATGTAGAGACATTTCAATTTTATTAATGTAACCATACAAGAAAATAAACTGTCACTTCTTACATACATCTCAGTACTAGAATCGTCACATTCAGAATCTGATAAAAAATCCATCTGCTAATTCGTTTTAAAGTTACTATTATTATTAATTTTTACTATTCACTACGGCTTTTTTATTTATTTTTTAGCATACATTATAAAATTAAAAACCTTTTATCCTGAATATATAAAGAAAAATAAATGGAATAGATGTAATAAAAATATTGTCTATATATATTTTAAATATTGATATATAAATAATAAATAGTAATATAAATACATAAAATAATTTTATTAATCAGTAGCAAAAACTTTACGTAATGTTACATTTTTCCGGTTTTGTAGTTAAAAAGAAAATTTTAAATTATATTTTTCATTAAACTATCGGAAAATAAAATTACGTACGTTATTTTTTCCCTGAGTGTGAGGTAAGTTATAAAGTTGTAAAAAAATATTGATAAAAATTTAACGCGATGAATTTAAATTTAAATATGATCTTACTTACTGTATACATATTGAAAAAAAATAATAAAATCAATTTATTCTTTGTTTAAACCGCTAACCACTTTATTTTAAACTCACTGGCAGAATGATTATAATAACTAACATGAGTATGAGAAAAATAATGGAAGGTCTCTAAAAAAAAAGTAAGGAAAAATCCTAAAAGGTCTTCCTTCCATATCCTATGTTCCGTCTGTTCTCATTTCACCGTGAATGAAAGAAGCAAGTTAGAGTTTTTTACTTATTGGCATTTCAATATACACTTACCATATCTGTCTGACTGAAAAGTGATTATTCTACACAAGCTACCAGTAAAGAACCGTCAAAAGTAAATTATTATTATTTATAGCTGAATGGTCTTGGTTTTACTCATGCAAGTTATGAGAATAGCTAGTCCTACCAAGAACCTCTATATTAAAGTGACCTCTATCTTGTGTAGAGGTCATATTTCAAAAATCTGGTTGAAACACGGAATATTCAGGATTGAAGAAAATTAAATTCGGATTTGAAAGCACAACCTTACCGCGATGGGCATCACCTCTATCCGTTGACGTAGTGAACAGTTAATCACCGTTTAATTATAACTCTCGTGGCCATAAAAAAATTAGTGTTCACGTATGGAACTGCTGCTGGTCGCACAACCGAGCTCAAGTTTCGGTTCGTATTTAGTCCCATGCAAATGATTGAAGTTGGATGTAAGTTATTACTTTAAATAATGTACTTATTTAAAGTAATAACATAAAATTTTGTTTTTAATACTGAATGGAACCTACTTAGAACACTTTTTTGATGTAAATTATATAATTGTGTGTGTATGTGTGTTTACACGCGTTTGTATATATTTCTCTTTCTCTCTCTCTCTCTCTCTCTCTCTCTCGCGCGCGCGCGCGCGTGTGTGTGTGTGAAAATGATTAACGCTTGTCAAAAACAAGTAATTTTTTCTAATAAATCTAATTAAACTAAAGTGAGTTTTAAATATACTTTTCCGAATTTCAAACGAAACTTTAATCAGCTTTTTAGTTACTCGTCGTTTCTGGAAATGAGTAGGTTTTAACATAATATTCCAAGAAAAATAGTTTTCAATAAAAATTAACAATATTATAAAAAAATATTTTTCTAAAATAATGACCAAATTTCCTTCCCGAATACTAAGAATTATTACAACATCTCATAATTCAGGTAGTTAGCAACAAATTATAATCATTACTCCATAAAGTTATTAACTCTTTTATTTAAGCCATAGCGCATTAGAGAAACAACAATTCTACAACATAACAATCGTAGTTGTTGTTATTACTGCAGCTGTTTAATGTTCTGCATCTGATGGTGAAATTATGGCTAGCAGTCTTCCTCCCCATTATTTCGAAATTTAGTAGAGTTTACTAATTAGAGCTTAACAAACTTTGTGAGTTAATTTAATTCATTGTCACTGCTCATGTAATATTAATTTAGAGAAATTGAATACTAATCTTAATCACGGACATTGATCTGCTTTGAATCGTATAATCTAGAAACTGAAAACTGCCTTTATCAAGAATTTTATTATAAATCTTGTATTATATATATATATATATATATATATATATATATAAACATTTTTAGGTTAAGATTTACAGTTGTTGATCATCAATGTTTTTATATTCTTAATCTACTTATGATGAAAGATAATTTAGTTTGAATATCCTAGGAAAAATTATAAAGTCTGATATAAGCACGCAACAGTAAACTGGCTTGGATTGAAGCGAGAGCTACGGTTTTTATTGAAATTGATGTTGAATAAATTTTGCTTAAAAAAGTTATTTCTCAGAGAGAAAGAAATTAAAACATCAATTTGATGATTTCATCAAAGCGTGAACCACAGTTAGAATTATGACTTCTTTGATATTAAGTATCAGGTAGTCTTTAAATAAAATGAAAAAGAAAGATGAAAATTTTAAATTAATTATTCAAAAAACTATTGTCTTAATTTGAGGTAAGCGATGGAATTTATATAATATAAAAAGTGAACATTAACGTCTACTTTATAGGTTGGTATTATTCGTTTGATTATCATGGAATATTTGTTTAAAAAAAAGTTGTGTTACATTCGTGGTCGGGTGGGTGATTTATGTTCACACCTACTGTCGTTGGCTATGGTCGTTCAGTCTTGGAATCTGTACTTTGTATTTTTAAGAGCGATTAAAAATCATTGATGTACTTTCTTAGGCAGTCACTGTGCCTACGAGCCAGAATACACATACATATATATATATAAAATCTAAACAGGCTGGAACCTCATCGATGATCGATGTCCATCAGCAAGTATTCTAAGGAATTACTAACACTACAGGTTCTGGGAACATAAAACTGGGTCTACAAGAATTTATAATATCCTCTCAGAATAAAAATGCGGAAGAAGGGTTAAAGGATTACAAAAAAGTATGGATAGCGCAAAAGAATGATATTCCCTAGTCCAATAGAAGCATGAGACAAACAAAACTAAACAACAGATACTATAATAAGACTTAGCCTTTCATCTAAACCCACTCTCGAAGATTTATATATCTAACTAATGACTTTAGTAAAATTGACCTAATTAATCGATTCATATCCAATATAATTATATTATTTACAATTATAAATAATATAATAATTATGATCATTTTTGTAAATGATCTACAGTAAAAACGTATAAAATTAGAAAAATCTGCTGGCGTAGCACATATCCCTACACTACATAAACATATATATATATATATATATATGTTTATAATATACGTACGTACGTGTGCGCCTGTGAGTATTGAATCTACATAGTTTTGAATCTGACTTCACAAATAAGTCTGTTATAATGAATATTTTTACTAAAAAGTACACTTCCATATGCGAAAATTTCACAAACTTGATCATTTTTAGTAAACCGATGGAGAACTGTGTTTGTTTTGTCAGAATATTCTGTATGTGAAATATTTTGCTTTGTTTATTTATCTTTTTATTTTACCGACATTTTTTAATGCATTCTGGATTTTAATTTTGTTAGTTATTTTTTAAATTTATTTATATATGGTAATTTATTGTATCCTTTTCTGTTAAGTGCCTCTAGCTTTTGTTTTTATCTGTTTTTATACATGCATATATATATATATATATATATATATATACATATATATATATATATATATATTTATATATATATATATTTATATTTTTAGGCGTATTTTTAAATTTGCATTTGTAATATATTTCACGGTGTAGAATTTTCCCATATTTGAGTACATTTCTGATAATTTAGATTAATAAATTTTGTCATCAACATATGCATCTAACATTTTATTTTATACATTTTGTAAATGATAATATTTGTTAACCAAATGAAAAATTACATTGTAATAAGGATAAAATCAAAACCTAAACCGACAACGATTGTTAACGTCTATATACCTACAAGCGCCCATGATGATGATGAGGTAGAGTGTGTATAAGAAGAGATTGATGAAGCAATTAAACGCGTAAAAGGAGATGAAAATTTAATAATAGTTGGAGATTGGAATGCAAGCATTGGAAAAGGCAAGGAAGGAAATATAGTGGGTGAATACGGGCTGGGCAAAAGGAATGAAAGAGGGGACCGACTTATAGAGTTTTGCACGAAGTATAATTTAGTAACTGCCAACACCCAATTTAAAAATGATAATAGAAGAATATACACTTGGAAAAAGCCAGGCGATACTGCAAGGTATCAGATAGATTATATCATGGTTAAGCAAAGATTTAGAAATCAACTCGTTGACCGCAAAAATTACCCTGGAGCAAACATTGATAGCGACCATAATTTGGTGATAATGAAATGTAGATTGGGGTTTAAAAACCTGAAGAAAAGGTGTCAGATGAATCGGTGGAATTTAGAGAAGCTTGAGGAAGAGGAGGTAAAGAAGATTTTTGAGGAGGACATCGCAAGAGGTCTGAGTAAAAAAGATAAGGTAGAAAATGTAGAAGAAGAATGTTAAAAAGGAAATTCTTAAATCAGCAGAAGAAAACTTAGGCGGAATAAAGAGAACTGGTAGAAAACCTTGGATTTCAGACGATATATTGCAGCTGATGGATGAATGTAGGAACTATCGGCAATTAAGAAATTTAAGAAATGCTATAAACAGGAAGTGCAAACTGGCGAAAGAAGAGTGGATTAAAGAAAAGTGTTCAGAAGTGGAAAGAGAAATGAACATTGGTAAAATAGACGGAGCATACAGGAAAGTTAAGGAAAATTTTGGGGTACATAAATTAAAATCTAATAATGTGTTAAACAAAGATGGTACACCAATATATAATACGAAAGGTAAAGTCGATAGATGGGTGGAATATATTGAAGAGTTATACGAAGGAAATGAATTAGAAAATGGTGTTATAGAGGAAGAAGAGGAAGTTGAGGAGGATGAAATGGGAGAAACAATACTGAGATCTGAATTTAAGAGAGCATTAAAAGATTTAAATGGCAGAAAGGCTCCTGGAATAAACAGAATACCTGTAGAATTACTGCGCAGTGCTGGTGAAGAAGCGATTGATAGATTATACAAACTGGTGTGTAATATTTATGAAAAACGGGAATTTCCGTCAAACTTCAAAAAAAGTGTTATAGTCGTGATACCAAAGAAAGCAGCATTTGGTAAAATATAGTTAAAACAAGAGACAGACTTATAGGCCACATACTAAGGCATCCTGGAATAGTCGCTTTAATATTGGAAGGACAGGTAGAAGGAAAATATTGTGTAGGCTGGCCACGTTTGGAATATGTAAAACAAATTGTTAGGAATGTAGGATGTAGAGGGTATACTGAAATGAAACAACTAGCATTAGAAAGGCAATCTTGGAGAGCTGCATCAAACCAGTCTAATGACTGAACAAAAAAAAAAAATGAAAAATTAGAAGAATGTCTCAAATCGTTTATGATTTTTTTTTCTAAATTACTTTTCATCAAATAACGTATTACAAAGATTTTATTTATTTATTTTTTAAAGGAAATTCTTCTGAGAGTTAAATTATAAATTTTTAACAGGTTACACGAGTAGAAAAGTTTTTTTAATACGATTTAATTCTTTGTTTATACAAACGATTCAGTTTTTCTTCATTATTTAACATATGAATTTTTATGGCTTTATGATTAATAATAGCCTGTACATTGTATTAAATTTATTTTTTCAAAAAAATTAAGAAAAAGAAATGAAATCTTATGTTCAAGACAATTCTCATTACAGCACTTCAGAAATTTTTTTTTATTTACCTTTATTTGAAACAATTTTTCATGAGGGAAGTTTGTAGGGTTATTTATAAAAATCAGTAGTAAAAATTTTAAAATGAAACTTTCCTAAAGCAATTCAAAATTAACAGGTAGTAGCTTGTTTTTAAATTTTCATTGACTAGAATGTTGAAATCTAACGAACAATTTACAATATATTGTTTTTCCAATTTATTTTAAATATATTTAAGCACTTCAGCCATATGATTTTAAATATGTTTAAGCACTTCAGCCATCCCTTGACGTTGATTCTTCCTATAAATGGCTTTACTGATGTTGTTTCATGTGGTAACGTAATTTCTTCGACAGCATACTATTATTGTAGGTCACTTTGATTCATACTTTTAGCATTCATTGTTTTAAATTATTAATGAAAAGTTGTAAATTTTCCGTCTAGCTTTTTTTGTCAAAATATGTTACTAATAAAATTATGGTTTAATTTACAATAATAATTTTTAAAACCCTAAAGAATTATTTCATTTATTTATATAACGGTAATAATAAATATTGAAAAAACATAAAAATTTTTTAATTATTTATTAGATACTGAAGATGGCAAAATAATTATTTTTTTTAAGAACTTCTTATACTGAAAATAATATTAAATTTTAACCCTTCCTAGGATTCTAACTTGGACAATTTTGATGAGAACTTGAAAATTTTTCTATCATTTTCAGACCTTCTGTTTTAATAAATTTTTTAATTAATTGTTAGTTTTACCTATTTCTAATAACGATTATTAAGAGTTACCTAACCTAGATAATTACAAAACGTTTTTCGAAATAGAAAATCACAAGTTTAATTATATTTTCTTCCGTTTGGGGCTCATTATTTTTTTTCACTTTACTACAAAATATAGTATGGCGATAATATACATTCATTATGAAAGTAAAGAAATAAGAAAGAAACTATATCATCTGATGTAATCGAAATTTTCTTCCGCAAAGATGGTGTTAAATCTCTTAAAATTGAATTGTTTTTACCAAGTGTGGAAATTTGGCAAAAATTCCTTTCATCTGCCTCTGCGAAATTATAAAAAAGATAAACGTCTAGTGATCGAGTACTTTGTCTATCTTTTCTGGAACTACATTCGATGTTTATAAAGAAAATTATTAAAATTCTTTTAAAAATTAACAAGTTGAAAAAAAATAAATAAATTCAGTTGAATTAATTTCAATTAAACTATTTCAATATTATATATATATATATTTATATATATATATTTACTACACATTTCCAGCGGTAATTTGCTAAACGAATGAAAATGAAAATATTTCTATTAAATTATTATAACTCAAATAATTACCTTATCTTTACAACAAATATATACTACTACTTATAATAATAATAATAGTTCCTAAAAAGAACCAATCCCATATCTGGTCACCAATATATGTTATTAGATATTAGAAAACAACAGCTCATATCACGTACAGAAAACATTTTTCTTCCCCAACCCTTTTTTCATTTTGAACAGCACCAAATGCTTGTAACATAAGAACTCAAACGATTTCTTTCATAAAGTTAATATCTTTTAGAAAACTGAGTAAGTTTATTCGTTTATACGAAATATATTTATTATAAAATAATTCAGTTACATAATTTCAGCTAAATAATTTTATTTGTTTGTTGCACAATTAATTAATGTTCTTTATTTTTTTGTAATTAATTTTTAGTGTCATCTAATACAATGGATATTACCTAATAATAAACGTCAACAGCTTGCGGAGAAGCAAATCCCAGGAATGGTTAATTTCGTTGATCTACGAAAATGGTATATATCAAATGTGGTTTAAGTCCTAGTGATTTTACTTAACTTCACATTTCAATTATCAGGATAACACTCCTTAAAGCTTTCCAAATGTTTGAAGAACATTTAAACTGTAATAAATTGCAGTTTACTCTGTAATCCAGGGCCCGAATTAATTAGTACACTTAAATGTTACACTACAATAAAATTTCAAATTTAATGTTTTGAAAATTATAGTCATTTTTTATTTATTTTATATTAAAAAAGTGGTTAAGCATTTTTTTTTAACAAGAGTTTTGTTTTTTGAACTTATGATTAAGTGAAATTAAAATATTTAAATTGAAGTTATTTCTATATGTACATTATTATTTTTTTTTGTAATGGAATATGTATTTAAATTTCTGTAGGTTTTTAAATTTAAATTTAAAAATGTTTGATTAAAAGACATGAAATTTCGTTCATTTTAGATATATATATATATATTAATACGCGTGACGGCACACTAATACAAACACATATAATTATTTTGTGGGCAGTAAAGAAAGAAAATCTTCGAAGAAAAAAAGTCTTACTGTTCATGAAAACTAATTATTTTTGTCGGAATTCCGAAAAATAACTTGGTTAAGGAAGCTCAACGACGTATCAATCTGATATGGAACAAACTAAATCCAAATTTTGTAAAAGTTCTCCCAAAAACGGGAGATTCTAAAAATTAAATATTTAAAACACGTAACCAAAATGAATTTAAAATGAAGTTAGCTTCCAGTCAGATTTCAAGCAGAACCTATACAACGTATGCTAAATTTCAGAAAATACACTGAATAATATTACAATAAATAATATTACACCGAATATACACTTTTGCCAGCTTCCTATTACAACAGTAAGGCAGATAAACGACAAAATAATCGAGCTCATTACATCATGATGATAAGAATTTATCAGCAAGTGCCAACGGATTCATCAGACTGTCCACCTCAATCACCTTCATTCCTTGGAGTAGATTCACCCGCATTCCTAGACGGTAGGAAACCTGTCTAATGTGTGGTAAAGTATCACTTTGGTAAACGGGAATCTATCTTCCAAATCATGTCACTTAAGTAGCGAAATAAAAACTAGTCCTGTTCACCCAATAGCATTCGCAGTTGCAAATCGAAGTCCACCATGTACTCGGTGTCTCCATTCTAGATAATATTACTCTTCCGCTTCCAGTGGTGAACATCAACTAAAGAAACAGATTTTTCTTCAGAGGCAGAGACATTGTGGCTCACAGTGCTACTTGCTACAGGCAAGGATAAACCGTATAATATAATCATCCGACGGCAGTAATATCACTTAACGAGTTACAGACGCTCCTCCCACGATAGAAAAACCACAGGAATCCACCAACCGAGACCGCTGCAAAGCGACCTCTCAGGACTGAGCGTAAGGGGAAATACGATACTATCCAGACAGAATAGGCCTCGCTTTTGTTCGCAAGATTAAACTTTCTATTTACTCAAAGCGATAAGAACTACTTCTACCTAGACGAGTTGATACATCAGTCTACAGACATAGTGGCCGTTTTGTTATTATTTCCACCTTACCGGTGGCTAAAAAATGGTAACATTTAACTGTTACATGTTAAATGTTAAATAACAGAAACTCTTGCCGCATATAGTACCTTGCACCTGAAAGAACTTTGAGTATGCCCAAACAATAGTTAGACAACGTTTAAATTTTTAAATGGGTTCAAGTATATTCTTACATTACCCGATGTTGATTGTTAATACCATTTTAAGTGCCTAATGCCTAATAAAATATGATGAAACGGTTAACAGCAGTTGTCCTCATGTCTTTAGGATAGATTCAGGGCAGAGAAAAAAGAATTAGTGAGAACGATACAACATAATGAAAGATCAATGGGATTGCAAAATAAAACAAACAACCATTATTGTAGTCTGAAGGCTACTGATACATTAAATTCATTCGATTCAACATTCATTGGGATATGTAGATAATTTTACTTATAATAAGGGAAGTACTTTTGAAAGAATTTTATCTTAAAATTACAAATATAAGCTAAAAATATTAAGTTATGAGGCGTGATTTATTATCAAGCTTAATTGTGCAAGATATAAAGTGTCGCAATACCTCCAATGACAGGTAGACTTGTTTTTTTTCCTCTTAAAAAACTCATTCTAAATATAGGCTAAATTTTTGAAAGGATAAAAATTAAGTTTAATAAAATGGTAAGTGACTACCATTAAAATATGTTTCTTAGACGTACGTCAAAGTTCAGCTCTATGCAGCAAGATTTTACCGTTACAGATAAATATATTAGCAATATTATTAGGAGTAAAGTACATTTGATGTACGTTTTATGTGAAAGTTTATCTCAATGTCTAATGAGGGTTTCCTTCCAGGAACACAAAATATATATCCATTTGAAATACCAAGCAATTCCGATAACTTTATGTAATTACGAAAAATAATACTGTCGTTTTTTATTATAATCTTTTCAGCTTTTTCCCACCTAAAATTCAACTTATTTTATTTGGTTTAAAGATCCTCTTTTAAACTTCGATTTTATTTGGGAAAATCCTGGGAAACACTAAAGGAATGAAGCTTTTGAAACATTTTTTAAAACTTTTTATTTCATAGATCATATGCTCACTTCCGTGTTAGCACAAATATTCTGGAAACGAGAATTAATATATTCAACTATTTGAGAGAGGAAATATTAACATTTACATCATACTGAATTTAATACATCTAATCTCTGAAAATTAATTTTATGTAAAATTTTGTCAAGTTTTCATATATTAAATGAAAAGAATGACTACGGAAAACGATTATTGAAGTAAAATTTCTGAATGGAAAGTGGTTTTTTAAAACAAAATACGCTTTTTGGCTATTAAAACCTTTTTTTTGGCTCGTATACTCAATCAATGGAGTTAAAAAATAGAAACGAAAAATAAAAGAAGGAAACTTAAATAATATAAATATACGTTATCTTATAATTAAATAATTGACTGGTACTGAACACGAAAGACATACATACATACCATTTGTATGTACAAAGTAAAATAAACTTTCTAGTCATTTTATTTCTAGTTATTTCATTATTTTTTTATATATTGCTTAAAGGAAGTTGTAATTATCATTATTTTAATTAAATAAAGTGTATTTTTTCCTAGTTTAAATACTTACCAAACTGTGCATAATTTTTAGCTAAATAGGAAAATAATAATTTAAAGTCCCGGCCCCCGTGGCGCGATTGGTAACTTCTCCGGCTTTCACACAGAGGTCCTGTGTTTGAATCCCGGTAAAATACGGCATTTCTTTACAATTTTTTTTTTAAATGACAAATTTTTATTCAGGCTAAATGATCATAACAGTTTATACCCGCACATCTCTAGGGAGTTATCCCTATCATAGAAATAGGACTTCCACAATTTAAATAAATTAATTTAACACTTTAATGACGTTCTATCGAAATGAATACTGTATTTATTCCAGTACCCCCCGTACTTTTTTTCTTGGACTTGGAGAGAAAAAATAAGGGTGCGGAGCTTACTTGAAACATAGCCTTTAGCCAGGATAATTTATGTAAAGTAAACGTTTTCTTAGAAGTACCTAAATTCAATCACATAAATATAGTACATTAGGCTTTCGTTTATCACTACCGGATGCCGCTTATACAGAATACAACCTTAATTATTAACATCCTGTTTATATTGTCGATAGGAACGAAGTGACAGTATTTTTATAAAACTTATTCTAATGTATAGGCTGCATCCGGTTCTAATGACACTACAGTTACAGTTTCGGTTACCCATCGTCGTCTTGTCTATTCGCCATAGTCATTGTACCGTTTGTATATGTGGACGGTTATGTGCATTTTATGTGATTAACTTATCTTGTAAAGTTCAATACGGTGATCTTTTTTAATTACGGCATTAAAATGAGTACAAAAGGACATAGTCTACGATCTTTTACAGTAAATGAAAAATTGCGCGTTATAGAAGAGGTTGAAAAAATTTGAAATCGGGCGGCAGGAAGAATATTTGACGTAGATGTAAGCTGCATTCGAGACTGGTGTAAGATGAAACAACTTTTGGTGAAAGGGGCTCGTAAAAAAAGGGCTTTTCTTGGCTTAAAACCAAAATACACAGACATAGAAAAACAATTGTATGACTTCGTTATGGAAAAAAAGAAATGCGGTTATGCTGTCATGAAATGTGTCAATCACATGCTCGTGAAATCGCTAAATCGTTGAATAAATTTGATTTTAAAGCAGCCGTGGGTAGATAACACGAATTTTTGCACGAAATGATTTGTCAATAAGACAAAAGACGACCGACCATTTCTCAACAACTTACAGACGATTATGAACAAAAAATATTACATTTTCACAAATGTATTATATTTCACAAAATAAATCTTAGAATAGATAAAGGCTATTTTCCTTCTCAAATAAGAAACGCTGATCAAACCCCCGTATATTTTGAAATGCCATTTGACAAAACCGTAAACAAAAAAGTGTTGCAATTAGCACTGGTGGTAATGAAAAACAAAGGTGTAGCGTTATGCTTTGCATTACTTCTGATGGATCAAAATTACCTCCGTACATTGTTTTTAAAAGAAAAACTCTTCCTACCGTACAGGTATATGGAGTTATTATCAGAGCACAGGAATCAGGTTGGATGGACGAAACCTTAATGTTAGATCGGATCAGGTGTCTATGGCAAAAGCGATCAGGAGATTTACTTAATAAAAAAAATATCGGTATGCTAGTAACGGATAGTTATCGGGGACATACGACTGACAAAGTGAAAGACATTTTAAAAAAGGATATGACAGACCAAGTAATACTTCCAGGTGGATTGACATCTACATCTCTATTGCAATCAGTAGATGTCTACATTAATAAACCGTTCAAATCTGCATTAAAACAACTGTACAGTAAATGGATGGCTGATGAAAATTTCTTTCTCACCCCTACAGGAAGAATCAAACGCCCAGATTTTAACCAGATTTGTGTTTGGATAAAAGATGCTTGTGAATTTATTTCCACGGAATTAGTAAGGAAAAGTTTAAAAAAATGCGCAATATCTAATGAACTTGGTGGTAGTGAAGACGATCACTTTGACAGAGCGACCTGGAGACTACCGGTAACTCTTCTACAGATATTGACAGTGACGGTGATTAATTTAAAAAAAACTGGAATAAATACGGTATTTGTTTTTCTTTTATAATTGAGATGTTTTATTTAAGAGAAGAAATATTTTTTATAGCATTATAAGAAGGTTAGTGTAAGAAAAAACAGAAACAAAAAGTAAAATATATTCTTTCAAGATACAATATTCAGCTACTCCACTGACCTCAGTTTAAAGTGGTAACGTGTCACTTTTTCATACGCAAGATACCGTTTTCGAATAACTATCAGGCTTGGCATTTTTCAGAAGTTAAAAAATGTTCACACCATATTCCCATGCAAAAGTTATAAGTTTATTAATTGAATTAATCAACTTAAATAATAAATAAATAAGTAAATATTTTTCGTAATTTTATTTCAAAAAATAAAGTTGAAACATGTTTTATTATTATTATTATTTATTTTATAATGAAAGAGGGTAAAAGAAGTCACATTAAATGCTTCGTTGTCGTTTTTCTATCTAAAGACAAAGTACCTTAACTAAGAATTGAATTTAAGTTTTTTTGAAATTTTATTCCTTTAGAAATCCTTAACGATCATATATATATATATATATATATATTTTTATTTTTTTTTTTCTTAATATATAACTAGAAATAAATAACGTCATACTCATAAAAATCTTCTTCAGCTGCTTAGCAAGGGATGGGATAAATATTATACATTTTTACACTAGTATAATTCAGCAACTTTATTTCTAGATCGACACTTATTTTATTAAACTCGATACACTACTTTATTAAAACATAATTTTGTACAATTTAGTATTGACTAATACCTATAATAATAATTTTAATGTAATAATTTGAACAATTGTCTTTAACTGGTTGAATAAACATATCTGTGATCAATATATTGCAGGCTTATTCATTTGAGTTACAAACAATGCAAGTTATATCAGTAGTCGACAGAACATTCGTATTTATTTGATAGACTCCTCCTCCAGTTGCGCAACTACTGCAATGTACTCATTTAATAGTAAATTATCGATCATTATTGTTCAATAAACTTCTAATGTTGCAAGTTTAAGGTTCAGTCAACCTTAGCCAAATTGATAACAATATACATTCTGTCTTACTGTAAAAAAAAAGTAATAAAACAGTTATAAAAAAAAAAATATTTATTGAGAATAATTCTATATGATTATTTATTCTATAGTATTTACTGATTCTTTAGAAACATATGCATAAATGCATGAAAAACAATTTTATAAAAAGTAATTTCTGTATTATGATAATAGAGTAATATAATAATATTTAATCTCGTTGTTTGCTGTAGTTTTTTTTTTTTTAAGAAAGTATATGTAAATAGATGTGCTTAGTAGAAATCAGGTCATATTTATTGTGTATGTAGAGTCAATATATTATTTTACCTTCCAATAATTTCAAATTAAATTATCATATTCATATAAAATTTTAATAAATTATAAATTAAAATATTAATATTCAGTAAAAAACAGTTTTTTTTTAATTACTCAGCAAATTGATATTAATTTTCTAAAAAAGACTTCCTCAACACCAGAATAGATAGAAACCAAAATTTATATTTTAGTCAATTTTTTAGTGTCCTTAATGAAACTTTTCAGTTTTTAACTACAAACAAAAACGTTATAAAAAAAAAAATCAAATAGGAAATAATTTTAGGCATACATTTTTATATGTACACTTTTTATGTTCCTTTTATACAGGTCCTTTTATCATGAGAAAAATAACATTTTTTATATTTATTATTTAAAGAGAGTTCTGATAATTGCGTAATAACACTTTTCACATTAAGTAATATGTCTTTAAAAAAAAATATGTCTTTATTACTTTCATAAACAAAAATATGATTTTATTTTATCATCATTGCTTAATATTGTATTCATATAATGGTATGCTGTCTGTTATTACATTAATATTTAATTATTTTTGTAAAAAAAATTGTTCGAAACTTAAGAAAAAACGCCCGAGGAAACCTTATTAACGCTTTTAAGAATCTTTTTCTCTGCAAATATTGTTTTATTTGTATCAAATCGCTGATGAATTCTTGAACTTGCACATCTTACAAGGGATTTTCCATAACAGGTTTGCCTAGCAGGTTTATAGATATTTTTTATTAGGTAAAAACCTAAACACTTAAAATAAAACAACTATAAAAAGGCATTAAAACGAAAAAAAATCAGTACATTAATGTGTAAAACATACTCGTAACTATTAATTTTTTTATTTTTATAATCCCAAATTTTTAAATATACTGGTATATTAAATAAAGGCGTAACAATGTGGAACTATTTTTTGCTTTAACTTGATACTTCTAAAAGATGAGTTTATAAAAAAGTTAAAAAAAAAAGTTTTTTAATTTATAATATAATGAGTGTGAATAAACAACTGGTAGTGACTTTTATGGATTTCAAGAAAGCATATGATTGTGTACATCGAGAATCCCTGCTAAAAATCCTGAGAAATTTAGGGCTTCACCCAAAACTAGTCAAAATCATCGGACTAACACTATCGGATATCAAATCCAAGATTAAATTCAGGGGAGAAATATCTGATCCATTCGACATCAAAACAGGACTGAGACAAGGAAATGGACTGTCACCGCTTTTATTCAACCGTGCCCTTGAATTTATAATACGAGATTGAAAAAATTAAATAAAGACAACGTTAAAATTGGAAAAGGTATCTCAGTAAATTGCCTAGGCTTTGCGGACGATTTAGCCCTACTATCCCAAAATATAGAAGAGGCCAGATACCAACTGTCAACACTGGAAGAGATTGCAGGAAAAATCGGTCTAAAAATTTCATACGAAAAAACCAAAATTATGGTGAGAGACCCGCTATGCATAAGGAAAGTAAAAATAAACAATAATTACATAGAACTAGTAGAAAACTTTAAATATTTGGTGGAAAACATCACGCACAACCTCCAAGAAAATCCAAACTGGAATGAAAGAATAAATAAACTCATCAAAGCCACAATAAAAACACAAAACATCTATAACAAAAAATGCATGCCCATAAACACAAAAATAAGACATTATAACTCAGTTATCCGACCAGAAATACTTTACGGATGCGAAACCATATTTGGACCGTACCAGACAAGGGGTACCGACAAACTGGATAAGATTGAAAGACAGATTCTACGACGATGCATCGGGAAAAACATTAAAAAAGACGGGATTTGGAGAATTATTCCAAACGAAGAGATTTAGAAAGAAGAGAATTTCCTTTCTAGGACATATTTTCAGAACGGAAGAGACCAGACTTATCAGACGGATAATCGAACTTTTCTGGGACAAGAAAAGCAGACCGAACTGGTTATACGAAGTACAGAAAGACATGGATGAATTAGACATAACCCGTGAAAACCTAGAAACGAAAACCGGAAACTATGAGAAATTAAAAAATAAAGAAACAAGATTGCTATCAAAACCCAAGAAAACAATAAGCCGGGTGTACTCTGAACAAGAAAGGGCAAGAAGATCTGAAACCCTTAGAAATTACTGGCAAAAAAGAAAAGCTGTAAAATAACAAATCAGCAAGAAAAAAAGAACTTGCCAAAAAAAATGAACTAAAGTGATCCATTATGGTCTTAAAAATAATAAGAAAAAAAGTAAATAAATAATGAGTGTTTAAAAAGGAATTTTTCCATGTTTAATTGTATAATAATTGTTTGTCATTCATTTTTAATTATTCTATTCTTAATCGAACAAGAACTCCTGTTGTCAAAATACATCGTTCCAAAAATCAGAGAGAAAATGGAAATAACAAATACTTTAACAAAATATAGAGCTTCTCATCATTGCCATATCGTCATATATGCAAATTATTAATCCAACGTACCGTTGAACCGTTTCATTCTATACATGCTTAATTTAGACAGTTTTGTTAAGATGGCCAAGTTTGGATTTAGTTTTAATTTCATGAAAAACTGTAAAATAATTTTCAAGACGTAGTTGTAATCATATTTTGGAGATACGAAAAGAGGATTTTATGTTATATATTTTTAATCATTAATAATTTCCTGTGAATTTAATGATCTAAATTTACATTTTTTAGCATCTTTTAATTATTCTTATTTTTTACAAAAATACGTTAAGATTATAAAATATATTTATATTTGGTTATAAATGACAAAATCTATAAATAAATATATTTATACGTGTCAGTTTTAGGAATTGAAGTGAACGAATACTGATCGAACCAATAGATAAATATCTAGATTTTAATTTACTAAAAACAATTTGAAGGATTTTTAAGGAAAAGAAAAAAAAATATACTTTACAGGAAACAGAATTTATAGTTAGATCAACTTAATAATTTTCCTTCTTTTATGTTAAGAAATAAAAATCTAATTGAGAGAAAATTTAAAAGAATAAAGAAAAATCAAAAAGAACTTGCCAAAAAAAATGAACTAAAGTGATCCATTATGGTCTTAAAAATAATAAGAAAAAAAGTAAATAAATAATGAGTGTTTAAAAAGGAATTTTTCCATGTTTAATTGTATAATAATTGTTTGTCATTCATTTTTAATTATTCTATTCTTAATCGAACAAGAACTCCTGTTGTCAAAATACATCGTTCCAAAAATCAGAGAGAAAATGGAAATAACAAATACTTTAACAAAATATAGAGCTTCTCATCATTGCCATATCGTCATATATGCAAATTATTAATCCAACGTACCGTTGAACCGTTTCATTCTATACATGCTTAATTTAGACAGTTTTGTTAAGATGGCCAAGTTTGGATTTAGTTTTAATTTCATGAAAAACTGTAAAATAATTTTCAAGACGTAGTTGTAATCATATTTTGGAGATACGAAAAGAGGATTTTATGTTATATATTTTTAATCATTAATAATTTCCTGTGAATTTAATGATCTAAATTTACATTTTTTAGCATCTTTTAATTATTCTTATTTTTTACAAAAATACGTTAAGATTATAAAATATATTTATATTTGGTTATAAATGACAAAATCTATAAATAAATATATTTATACGTGTCAGTTTTAGGAATTGAAGTGAACGAATACTGATCGAACCAATAGATAAATATCTAGATTTTAATTTACTAAAAACAATTTGAAGGATTTTTAAGGAAAAGAAAAAAAAATATACTTTACAGGAAACAGAATTTATAGTTAGATCAACTTAATAATTTTCCTTCTTTTATGTTAAGAAATAAAAATCTAATTGAGAGAAAATTTAAAAGAATAAAGAAAAATCAAAATTAAAAAACAAATCCTGTTAAAATTAAAAAAAAAGATTTAAAAGCTGTTTGAATGTCGTCATGCAAAAAGAGTTTTATACTTCTTGCATAGGTTTTGAATAGAAAGAAAATCAACGTAACATTTACTACAATTACATGAACAATAATTTTATTATTCAATTGTTGTTTATTATTAAAATAATATCTTTAAACAAACTTTTCGAAGAAAAGTACGGTATTACTTTAGGTCAGATGGTGGAATTGGGGGTGAAAATGAATATTCGTTTTTTTTGAGTTATAAAGATTACGAAATACCATTCCATTAGAGTGTGGTTTCCTGTTTCTACTCACTCTCATTCTCTCTCTCTCAATGTGAATATATACGTGCATCACCCATACACACACACTGTGTGTGTGTGAGAGATAGAGAGTGATAAAGAGGAGAGTGGTGAGTGAGAGAGAATGATTCCCAATTACTCAATAATCTTACACTAGATTCTATAGCCAAAAATAAGTAAAACGTTCATATAAACATAGTTCAGAAAACTCCTCGTGAGCGAGTTTCGGCTTGCGAAACATTTAGCCCTGGTTTTTGCTTCCTCTGTGAAGTTAAACATTACTAAAATTTTTCTGGTATAAATAGAGGGATAAATTTAGTATTTTTTTTATGATTTTTGATCAAAGAAATTGAACAAAACTGTCCTAGACCGATCTTACGTAGATTTTAAGAAAAAGGGGTAAAACACGAAAAGTTTTTGCCGGAGAAAGGTTTTTCTGTTTTACCCCGTTTATCTTAAAACCTGAATAAGGTAGAGGTCTGACACAACATTTGCTCAATTTCTGAGATCAAAGAACAAAACATAGCACAAAATTTGCTCCACGATTCGTACCCCAAGAATTTTAGTAGTTTAATTTCACAAGAGGATCAGAAAACCGGGTTAAATGTTTCGCGACGCGAAACTCGCTAACTAGCCGTTTTCCGACCTATGTATATGAATGTTTTTCTAATTTTGGCTATATCATGTCCCGAGAGATTGCCTTGCAGTTTAGAATCACTCTTTATATATCGGCCTATGTGTAAAATCTTTACTCGAAGATCTCCAAAACTACTAAATAAATTTCATTGAAAATTTAGATATCTGTAGTACCGTATCTGAAACTGTGAATGTGAAAATCTGATGAAGATAGTTTTACTATTTCTTGAGTTACGCTCAATTTAAGGTCGAAAAGAAATTTGAGGTTATGTTGAGTGTGTGGTTATGTAGTGCATTCGGAAAGTTGTTGTCCACTGGAGTTATGATGTTGTAATTACGAATTATTTCTTAATTATTGCTTTGTATTTTTATTTCGTTATCTTATAAAAGCGGATATTGCAATAACTGAAATAGTTTATTAAAGGTGTTGAAAATGACTTTCACCAACATAGCGCACGATTCAATTTGTTTTCGAATAGTTCATTCAGCTGATGTTCTGAAACGTGTCGTACGTATGCCGTTATCGCGGTTTCTAGTTCGTCAATCGTGCGTGGTTTGTTACGATGTACTTCTTGTTTCGTTATCCACCGTAAAAAGTAATCTAAGGCAGTCAAATCGAGCGATGGTGCAAGCCACGAATCACTTGAGATGATTCGTAAATAAAAGGTCATTGACCTGTTAGCTTTGTACGCTGTGGCGCTATATTTTTAAAACCAAACGTGATTGATTTCCACTTCTGTTATCCGACTATTAAAGCACAAAACCATCACTATTACCAGTATTTTTAAAAAAGGTTGGACCCACAATGTGCATTCTACTCACACCAACCTATACTCCAATTTTTTCTTCGTGTAAAAATTGTTTGTCTAATTCATGGGGATTAGTTGTCAATAATAGTCGTGTATTTTGTAAATTAATATACCTTCCGTGGTGAAACCACACGCTTCAACTGTAAAGATTGCTTTGCTTAATCTCATCATAATAGTTTAATTATTATGAGTAAGTTAGTTATATTGAAATAAAAACTGATGAAACTAGATTCAATAAACGCTAAAAAAATTACTGTAAAATTGTTTTTCTTAATCTTTTCAATCAAGCATTAAATTATTGTTTTATACATACATACATTTATCTTTTTTGTTTAATATAGATTTATTATTTATTTAAATATACCTATTCTGTTAACTGCTAATTTAATTACCCCACATACAATTTTATTAATTTGAAAATACATACATATTAAGTAAATATAAATAAACAGAGAATAAAATATAGAATGTTTATTTGTTATGTTATTTTGATTTATATAATTAAATTTTGAGATAAAAACTCTTATATAAATAAAAACGTTTACAGAATAGTATAACAATAAAACAGAGAAAATAAATTCACCTTTTCATTTATATTAGTCCAATATGAACATAAAATTTAATTAGAATTGAACAGGTAAAAGACTTGACAGGACGAGTATATTAGAAAAATAATTACTTCTATAATTCAACAAATTTTTTGCAAAATTTTATTCAGGATTTTGAGAAAATTTACTGTAGTATAATGAACTATAATCAATAGTTTTGGATTTCCAAAGGATTTAGAAACCTGCTAATTTGGATTTGTTTAAATAAAAACGTACGTATGTATAAGATTTTTTCGTCTCCTCGCCGGATACAAATTTTCATCGATTTTGACGAAACTTGGTGGGATAATGTAAACCTATTGGGAAAAAGCTCTATTGATTTTCAAGCAAACTGGTTCACAGAAACCGGAGTTAGAGGCAAAAAATCGAAGTTTCAGTACATTTTCAGGTCTTTTTCGTTCTACTAGACGAAATTTGAAACCGGTTTTGATGAAATTTGAAAGAGTGATATAAAAATAGCACTTATTGATTTTTAACTGATCGGTTCAGAGGAATCGGAGGTAGAGGCAAAAACTGGGTTTTTGGGTAAATTTTACAATATTAACTAAAATCGGAAATCAGCACTTCTGACGAACTTACTGCGACAGAGATTTTTTGATTCTAATGAGTAAAAAAAAATTTCAAAGAAATAAAAATTATCGACTAGTTTATATAACACAAAATGGGGGTTTTACTTTATTTTTTAATAGATAATTAAAAAATATAAAATTAATATTTAGAGATAAAGACGTTATAAACTCCAAAACATAACTTCACTAAATTTCGAAATATAAAAGTATATTTCTAAAAAGTAATCTTTACGGGGTAAACAGTTTCGAAATAATTTTTATAAAGAAATAATACTTTAAAATAATTAATTTTAGTAATTTCCAACCACAAAATATAAACATTTTTTGTTCTTGCCAGTAGAAATAAATCACCTTCTATAAAAAAAAAAGCTGACAACACAGTTGTAGGACTTTCCGATCACGTGGTTTTTTTCTGATGCACGGCTTACATACGCAACATAATTTATAATTTTATTGACGTATAATATTTTTTCGTTTATTTAGTTCAATGATTCTAACTAAAGCGCACGCGCATACCGTATTTTTCATTTGTGCAGGTGTGGCGGTACTAGCGGCCACTTTATTATTATTCATTTATTTAATTCTGCCGCTCACCTTATTTCCTTTTCCTGTTTAGCCTCCGGTAACTACCGTTTAGATAATTCTTTAGAGAATGAATGAGGATGATATGTATGAGTGTAAATGAAGTGTAGTTTTGTACATTCTCAGTTCGACCATTCCTGAGATGTGTGGTTAATTGAAACCCAACCACCAAAGAACACCGGTATCCACGATATAGTATCTGCCGCTCACCTGTGATGTCACAACATAGCAGACGATTACAACTGATGTATGTTGGTGCTACACTAGCGCTCTTTGTGATAAGAGGGGGTAATTATAACGCAGTACACCAACTTATCCACTAGTTATTTAGAGTATTTTTTGGGGTGTGATGTGATTTTCACCAAATTTTTTTAGTATTATTATTTTTAAACTGTTAGCAAATGAGCGTTGGAAAAATAAGGCCTTAATAAAACGAAATTTCCAGTTACTGAGGGTGACCTTGCTCTACAGCCTCACCCCCTTGACCTTTTAATTTGAAAATTTAATGGCATCAATGCCTCATATATAGAAGTAATCTGACCTAGTTCGGTCAAAATCGTTTCAGCAGTTCTGGATATATATAAAGGTTATTTAGAGGGCGAAATCGAGCATACACAGGTATCATACGAATATCCGGAAAATTTCCATACCATTTTTTGGGTTCCTTAGGTGTCAAAACGTTATTTTGACACCTAAATTCCGTTCATATAAATTTGTTCATATAAATATCCGGTGAAAACCGCATATGCCCAAATTGGACTGATTACCGTACTTTCCCTTCTAAAGCTACAGCTTTGGTATACCGCTAGACGGGAGAGTAATATATATATATATATAAATACCAAACTGAATTTAGAAAAAAATCATGTAAATCTCTATGATAAAATTAATATATAAATAAATAAAAAAATCACAAAATTCATTATCAAGATGAATATTCAATGTTCATTATTTATACATCACAATATATCTAAATTAATAAAAAAATTAATTAATAAAGTAAAGCTCAAATAATCCAAATATAAATAAACACACATACTATTCACCAAAATGAAAAACGTACAATAAAAAATAAATAAAAAATATTTAGTAAAAGAATTTAATTTTTATAATAAACACAAAGTTATCCTGTAGATTGTGTTATGTTCAATAAAGATAAAAAATTAATTAAAACAAATTTAATAAAAAGAACAAACAGAACGGGGTATTTAAAATATATATTATTTATAACCAATAACTGAATAGTTCATTTCTCTTCTTAATTTAATGTTAAAAGGATATAGCAGGATATAGCATTTTTACAATGCTACGCTTTTTTAATATATATTTTAAATACCCCGTTCTGTTTGTTCTTTTTATTAACATTGTAAAAATGCTATATCCTGAAATAATAGTATGTTCGCGTATACCTCTTATAAATATAAAATTCGAAAAAATACACTACTGATCAAGTAGTCGTAAATTATCAACCAGGTTTTCATTTTTGATTTGTATATTTTATTATAAATTAATTCAGACAAAAAACCATATAGTTTTGCAATTATATTGTTATTTTGAAATATATTTTCATTTCTAGAAAATGGTACAAGAAAATTAAAATGGGATTAATATAGTTCATAACCAAGCCTATTTTTTCGACAAAGTTGGAATTTATAGCTTAGAAGATTGAATTAAAATCAGAAAACAATTTTAGAAAACATTAAAGCTAAAAAAACGTTTTAGATAATTTTCAAATTATAGCACAAGAAATTTATATCTGAGAATCGATTTATCGAATACTGCCGTAATCATTTTTCAGTAAAAAAAACAAGTAAATGATATGCTTACATTTCTAAGATTTGCATAGAGGTTTAATCATTTGCCCATAATTTTGATTTTTAAATAATTATTATTAAAATTTTGATGTATTTTATTTTTATATCTATCTAATAACTTTTATCTAAAAATGATCTGTTCATTTTAATTTATATTTAGGTTATCAAGTAGTGTTATGGAAACGAAATGTACTGATAAGTGTAATTTTACAAAATGATTATTTAATGTAATAACTTAAATGATTTTGATGACCTGTTTATATATTATAGCAATGGAAAATAAAAAGTAAAATATATAATTTTTCGTCTAAGATGGTCATAATTTTTTATATAGAATACATTTATGTATCTTTTATAGTTTCGTATAATTAAATTTGCTGTTGACGCGTTTGGAATTTATTATTCAAATAGAATTATTCGGCGAGTATAGCAAGTTTTGAAAATGGAATATATCCGAAAAGTGTGAGGATATGTAGTTATGACGATCCTAAGAAAGGTAGCAGCTGCACTTTTGTATACAAATTTTTAAAACTATATGTAACAAGGTGTTAGCTTTCAGTGGTGATAAACCTGTCGAATTAAAATGTGATTGTTGGAAAGAAATTGGAATAGATTCAACAATATAATTATTTAAGTTACAATCATTATTTTTTTAAACAATACTAGAAATAAAAAAAAGATTAGTAAATTTAAACCAGTTATTGATACAATTCGAAGATGGCAGAATAAGTAAGTCTAGAGTCGATAGTCCAATTAAGTTAAATTAAACAAATTGCTGTTGCTGCTTTTTTG
Source organism: Lycorma delicatula (assembly GCF_047948215.1). Lineage (NCBI taxonomy): Eukaryota > Metazoa > Arthropoda > Insecta > Hemiptera > Fulgoridae > Lycorma > Lycorma delicatula. The sequence continues at coordinate 381,688,587 of NC_134455.1, read as the reverse complement.
TATGGTAATGAGCAGTGAGTAAGTATTTTATGAAAAAGGATTTCAAACAATAGTAATCTACAAAAATATTCTATTTTAAAAGAATCAGAGGGTCGCCCTATTTCAATATGATAGAAAAAGAACAACTATAGCCTGGCAAATGAAAGAATGCATTTAAATTTAGACCAAAATTATTCTCCATAAACCATCGTAAAAAAGTGAATATATATATATATATGTATATATATTCAAGCAAAACTTTTTCCTTTACAGATTAGTTTATAGGTGATTTTTTTTTTAATTCGTTCACTGAAAAATGATTGGAGAAAATATGATCAATTTTAGCGAATAGTTTTGTCTATTATTATTAACTACTAGTATCTAATTATGCTAAAGTTTCCCTGTGTTTTTTATGGTAAGTAATAAATATGTTTTAGTAAGGAATTTAGATATTCAGTTAATAATAAAGCTGTATTATACGAGCCAGTATTTTTACTTTAGGGTGTAGACCTTATTAAATGCTTATATTAAGATGAAAACGCTTATACACAGTAATATTAAGGTAATATGTAATAAAACTTGAGATTATTCCACTAAGTTACTACATAGCGTAACAAAGAAATGTACTTGACTGCCCATTTTCGGATTGTAAAAATCAAAAAAATTTCAAAATTTATTCAAGAGATACTGAAAATAAAACTAGTGTGCAATTATTTATGCCAGTTGAATGTTTGCTTTTAAATTTAAATGAATTTGCAGTTTCTTCTAATTGTGTAGAGTTTATTTAATTCTATTAATTTTCTACATATAAAAATAAATAATATTCACTTAATCATTGCTAACAGTGGTGTAAACAGTGATGTAACAGATGGCGTAAAATCTAGGAAAAATGTATTTTAATAAGTAGAATATCAATTTCTTTAAAAAATAAAAAAACCGCTTTCTTTCAATGCAAATTTGGCAAGTTAGTTTATTTAAGTAAGTTTAATTGAACATTATTTAGCTACAAAGCATGAAAAACGTTCAAGTTTATTCAAATTAATTAAGTTTATAGTGATACAGAAAATTTAAAATGAAAATTAGTTTTCGGTAATAATTCGGTAGTTTTTTGACTAAATTTCAAAAATAAAATTATATTTTTCTGAATTGAAAGACTTAACGTTTTAGGTAACTTATTTTGATAAAACTAACGATTACTGAGATTTAAAGATTGGGAAAATTACTGTAAATATATGTTCCAGAAATGTTATTACTCAGTCTGATCTTGACATATAAACATTTGTTTAAAAACCACGAAATGGCTAACAGAAGGAAAAATTGTAATCCTTTCATAGGACATGTAGTGTTTGTTTGTTTATTTGAACATGAAATCCAAAAAATAGGTACATGTTATGTTTCACCCAGCACAAAGAATTTTTAAATCGTCCTTCTACAAAAAAACAAACATAAAAAAAGATTTATTATTTATAAATAAAAATATTTACAATTTTAACACTTTTGTTTAGGTATTTTGGAATAAGGATAGTGACTATCATTATGAGAGACATGGATATATTTCAACAGTAAAGTAGTTTATTAGATATAACATTGACATTAATGGTTGTAGCTCCGTAAACGCGTATAAAGGTTTTTTATTTCGTTACGTGAGAAACGATGAGACATAATGAAATTCAATTGTAATGAATAGTCCTGTTTATTATTAGTTATACTACAATTTCCAACGAGTGTTTTTGTTTTATGATAATTAATAAATATATTTTAGCAAAGAATTTAGATATATCACCTTAGGATATAACTAATTATAGGTATTTCCCAACAATTTTTTTGTTAATCTGCAGCTGATTTAATTTGTAAATATTTTATTTCTTTCAATGGAATATGAAGTCCTCCAATTAAAAATATATATACTCTACTGAATTTTCGGAATACCAAAAATTGTTTATTTTTTAAATTTTTTAAATTATATTATGTGTTATAATTACACAATCTAATTGTTATACATTCTCTGGTATTTTGTAATTATCCATAAATATTATATTGTATATTAAATATTCTTTTTTTGATATTTATTATTTAAACTGCACTATTGTAATATTTTTGTTATTTAAATATTTTATAAGCTGCCAACTGTTATTAAACATTATTTTTTGAATTACTGGTGATAACTTCTTAAAAACAAATGTTAATCCGAATAGGGTTACGTAAGCTTAACTGAGGATGAGTTCATTACGTAGTTTCGGAAAATCGTAGGGGAGTCAGTGTCGATCGAAGTCCATGCCACCGACCTATGGTTCGTGAGAGGTGGTCACTGTGCCTGTTCCACCCATCGTTGCGGATAAGTAATTGGCTGATGGACGTATCCCGATTAGATGGGTTGCTTTTAGGGTTATGATACGTTCATCTGACAACCTTTGTTTTCGCCGCTACAGGCCAATTCGTTTAACGAACGAGATCGTAGCGGTCATTTTTTCACCTGTGGTGAGGCCGGTCATCTACGGAAGGACTGCCTCAGTGTCTTCCTGTCGGTTGCATGGACATGTACCCGACGGTAGGGAACGCAAGGTTTCACCTGCGACATGAAGATGTAGCGCCTGCTCAGTACTGATGGGTGTCTGTGGGGATAGCCCCGTCAAGGAACAGTGGGAGGTTTCGGTGACCCACCGTCAATGATTGGTCGGGGACTCCTTTGCAGCACCTCTGGGAGAGCGAATATAAGACCGTAATCCCGGTGGGGAATCCCCTTGGGGGTTCTCTATTATTGGCAGGGCAATAAGACCGTAGTCCCGGTGACTGCACCCCTTTGGGTTCCTGTCATTAGATGCGTGGCATGTACTGTAAGACCGATTCCCGGCTACCTGGACGGGACCTTGTGTTCTGTCAAGAGCAGTAACCATATATACTCGTATATGCAATATAACCTAACAAAATCGTTTTTAAAATTACAACAGTAGCTACCTTAACAGCTTTAAAAGATAATAATTATATACATTTAGAATAGACTATTAATTTAGCAAAACAGTTAATGTTTATTTTGATACCTACAATGATTAACACACAGAGAGGCGGTGAAGAGCTGAGAGACAATGAGTGATAGAATTTGAAGCGATGAGTTCGGATAGGGTTGACATAATCAATTGGTTATATATTGTGGGGTCGATATTGTTAATGGGGTCGAAACGAAGACTGGATGTAAAGGAGAGAAGGGTAGGAAGTGGAATCCATCGGGAGGGAGTTGTGATGTCCCCATAATTTCCATTTTGCATTTAACATAGGTAATGTTGAATGGTCGGTTTGTAAATTCTAAAACCGATAATTTCGATTAACTTAGGAGTATAATTGCATTCAATTTATGTTTCCATTTGCTGAGATAAAATAAATACGTTTGGGTTTTACTCTTGTAAACATATAACGTAAATACATTCCCCATACAAATAAACAATTTATTATTTTGACGTATTATTAGCGTTTTATCTTTAGTAATAAGCATTATTTTAATCAAACGCTTCTAAATAAAGGTAAAAAACCGAAAACTGTATTAACTGATCCGTATGGAATACTCACTACATCCGTATATTTTAACTTTATTACAATTTATTTTAAAAATGAATAAAATCTTGTTTTTTAACCACTTTTAACCTAAAATAATGTTATATTGCTCAGTAAAGGGCAAACATTTAAAATTATAAATGTGTGTCCTATTCACACTATAACTACAAATATTTTCTTATTGTTTACAAAGAACTCGTTTTTTCTGATTATCGGTTCTGTTGTAGTAAATCATCATATAATTTTGCAAAATATATATATTCCAAAAAAATTTAGACGTGATATGTCATTGCCGAAGTGTTTAAATTATATTAAATTGGTTTATAATGGCCATAAAATGTTGAGGTGATCTGATTTTACCCCTATTGGTTTTTTTTTTACACAATTTTTCAATTTTACTTCAGTATTCGAATTTTTCGTTAAATACTGATGAAATATAAAAAATTAACTAACTTTTTACAACGTTTTCTAATAAAAAAAAAATTGCTTCCAAATAAAATTCAAAAAAAATTTATCTGTAAAACAAAAAGTTTTTTCGAAGTGTCTCCATGGAAATTTTGACGATTTACTGTCAGTAGTCACTTTTAGAGTAATAAGAAATTTTTTTGACACAAATTTTTTAATTTTAAAAAAGGAAAGGTATTTTTGATCTGATAAACTGAAAGAGAAAACCAATATAGTGATTAAAAGGACAGTTATTACGATATGAACAATATTATATAAAAATATCTTAATTGCAGCAGTAATTATTTTAATATTCTTGTCAAGATTAACTGCGTTGTTCGTATACTACTGCTCAAAATAAAAATCACTAGGTGATCATCTTACAAAAATTTATGTTTGTTAATGTTCATGACGCAAATTTTTTCATTACTGTTATACATTTCTACACCACAGTTTACTACTAAAACGTTTTATTTATTTAATTTTTAAATTAATTATTTTCTGATCGAAATAGTTTATTTATTTTTTAAATTTCCGATAATATATATAATATCTGATCCAAAAACTTCCAAATCTGACAAAAGAATAATATATTTAAACCGTTATTAAAATATATTTTTAAAAACGTTTTTATTGTTTTACTTCTTCTTTTAGCCATCAAGCATAGTTGGGTTTCAATACTAAAATGAATAAGAGGGAAAGTATTGCATTTCACAAATTTTACCGTTATTAATTAGTGATTTATTAAACTTTAAATTAATTAGTAAATAACGCGTCTATCATTCATTATTAGTATTTAATATGAATTTAACCCATCTGTTTTATAGTGGAAGGAAAAACAAATTAATACAATATTTAAATAATCTGCTAATTAATTTAATTCATAAACGAAATAGTAAATTCCTAAAGTAACAAATTTATGTCTTTAATGAATATTAAAGTATTAACTATTAAGGCCTTTCGTTTTAAAATTATAACGTTTTACTCGCATATTAATTTATCTGCAAAGAGGATGTAACCTTTAATATTTTATCAGGTAAAGAGGATTAAATAATACCAATTAAAATCAAAACTTAGTTTGTATTACTTTTCGAAATCAAGGATTTAAAGATAAAAAATTATTTTTCAGAAAAAAAAACGGATATGATGAACTGTAACGGTGAAATCATCTATTAGTATTTGATTTTTATTTGACATTTTATATCGGTTACATTTACATGAAAGATTTATTGTTTATTTATTTCAGTAATGAAGCTTTGAGTATGAATTTCACCTATAACATCATTGATATTTAGACTATTTTACATTTAAACCAATTATTTTTTTCTTTCTTTATCAATATAATGCAAAAATATAAATTTCTGGTCATTTTAATCTCTTAGTAGATTTTTATAAATAATATTACGATTACATTATAAGAATGAATTGCAGCATTTCGTTTATTCTATTCTGTGACTTGAAAAAATATTTCTTAAAAGGCGGATTATTTTGTGGTGGTTAAATATTTTTTAACATAATGAATCTTTTGCATTGTAAAAATCTTTAACCACTTCTCACTTGCAGCTCCCCTAATCCCGGAAGGTTTGATATTGAGGAAAAGGGCAATGAAATAGTCATTATGTCCCAGTTACTACTATTAAAATTTTAATTTTTAATTACAAACGTTGAAAAGTGTAGTTAAAAGACATTTTGAACAGATTGTACACATGAGAAAAGAAATAAGGTAAGTCTTATAAAATACACTTGTATAAATTGACGTGCATTAACTTATAATTTATAACAACAATTTTTTTTTTTTTTTTCTTCAGTCATTCGACCGGTTTGATGCAGCTCTCCAAGATTCCCTATCTAGTACTAGTCGTTTCATTTCAGTATACCCTCTACATCCTACATCTATCCCTAATAATTTGTTTTACATATTCCAAACGTGGCCTGACTACACAATTTTTCCCTTCTACCTGTCCTTCCAATATTAAAGCGACTATTCCACGATGCCTTAGTATGTGGCCTATAAGTCTGTCTCTTCTTTTAACTATATTTTTCCAAATGCTTCTTTCTTCAACTATTTGTCGCAATACCTCTACATTTGTCACTTTATCTACCCATCTGATTTTTAACATTCTCCTATAGCACCACATTTCAAAAGCTTCTAATCTTTTCTTCTCAGATACTCCGATTGTCCAAGTTTCAGTTCCATATAAAGCGACACTCCAAACATATACTTTCAAAAATCTTTTCCTGACATTTAAATTAATTTTTGATGTAAACAAATTATATTTCTTACTGAAGGCCCGTTTCGCTTGTGCTATTCGGCATTTTATATCGCTCCTGCTTCGTCCATTTTTATTAATTCTACTTCCCAAATAACAAAATTCTTTGACCTCCATAATCTTTTCTCCTCCTATTTTCACATTCAGTGGTCCATCTTTGTTATTTCTACTACATTTCATTACTTTTGTTTTGTTCTTGTTTATTTTCATGCGATAGTTCTTGCGTAGGACTTCATCTATGCCGTTCATTGTTTCTTCTAAATCTTTTTTATTCTCGGCTAGAATTACTATATCATCAGCAAATCGTAGCATCTTTATCTTTTCACCTTGTACTATTACTCCGAATCTAAATTTGTTCTTTAACATCATAAAGAATACTATTTATATTGTTGTTCATAACAACAATAAAAATAATATTTTTTATGACTTTATTTTTTTTTGTTATTACGAAAGCTTTTTATAAAAATAAATTTCTATTGCTAATAATAAAACAAATTCGATTAAGCAAACCACAAGTTATATAAATGTTTCTTTAATAAAAAAAGATAAGAAATCTTTTTCTTTATTTAAATATGTGCATACGTTATTTCTTTAATAATAATATTATTATTTTCATTTTAACGATCTTATAACCAAATACATTTTCTCATCCAATGAATTCAGAAGGGGCAATTTAAGTGTCACCACTTAAACGGATAGAGAGACTATATAGATTTTATACGATGCCAGGATACTCTACATGTATCTAAGGCATAACCCAAGCGCAATAAAAACGATTTATGTAACTACAAGACATTTCAAATATCTCGTACTGTAGCACAAGTAAAAATGTTAAAACAAATTTATTTCGCCCATTTTTTTATAAAATTTATTTATTCTATGCTTGAACCTCAAAATGTGACATTTTCTAAAAAAACTGGTAAAAATTAAAATATTTGTAATATAATAACATGATGTTTTTATAATAAATACATATATATATATATTCTTACTTTTTACTTCCTTGTACGAAATAAAGGAAGTATTGTTATCGTTAAAAAATTTCAATTATAGATTTCAACAGAAATATCCACTTTGAACATCCCTGAATCCATTTTGGCTATTTTTAGTGTGACGTTTGTATGTACGTAAGTACGTACGTATCTCGCATAACTCAAAAACGATTGGTCGTAGGATGTTTTGGAAATTTTGAACTTTGGACTGTTGTAACATCTAATTGTGCACCTCCCCTTTATATTGTAATCGACTAAACTGAAAGTGACCAGAAAAGCCGGCAGTTAAAAAAAGGCCAAAATCCAAATTGTATTGGATTTTTTACTTTTTTGAACTGCCGTAATAAGCTCTTATTAAGAGCTTTTCAACTATATATCATAAGTGGTACTTATTTTCATCGGTTCCAGAATTTTAGCCAAAAACATTTTGATTAATGTAAAATTTGGATTTTAGGGAAAGGCACATTGGTTCGAACCAGAGATTCATCTTTTTTTTTTTTTTACAATGAACCTCCGGGATTACCGTAAGGTATTGATTCAGAGGATTACATGATTGATAATTTTTGTAGCGTGTGAAAATGGCATGTCTCACCGGGACTCGAAGCCGGGACGGATGAAAGGCCGAGACGCTACCACTCGCGCCATGGAGGCCGGCACTTTTTTTTTTAAATTTAAATATAGCCTATTGATTTATTAATAATTATTAACCTCTTATTGTAAAAAAAAAAAATATGAAAACTTATCAGAAGTTTTCATTTTATGTACGTTTCATTTAAAAAATAAAAATTAAAAATTAAAAAATATGTGTAAATGTAAATGGCGTTCCAGGAAGTTGTGTTTTTCACATCACATTTTTTTTTATATTGCATCAATTACTAATGTTATTAGCAACGTCAGTTAAATGGCTCATACAGTTTTCAAAATCATGATCATAACCGGAGAATTTGGTAGAAATACCAAAGGCCTGTACCATGCATGTAGTAGACATCGTAAAGTCTGTGAATCATCTTATATGAAATATAATTTTATTACAATATATAGCGGAGCCGTTCTAGTAAGGCGCTTTTCCCTCTAAGCATAGGGGAAAGTAATAGCTTGGGCCTGTTCCTTTATGTACAGTAACAGGCCCAAGCCATTTATTGGAGTAGAGACCATTGATTCTCACATTCTAGTCTTACATCGCCGAGTTTAATTCGAAGTATAAATGATGCTTAAAAACATTACTTATAGAAATGGTTGTTAGGGGGGGGGGGGGGAGGGTATAGCTGTGCACATTGCGTGCGAAAGAGACAGACTAATAGGACGGGTGGAACAGTTAATCATTTCTTTACGGAAACATCTCGAATAGCTCCGCATACTTACATGGTATGCAGTACATTGAGGTATTTTCAGGATAGTTAATAACGCGGTAAGCCAACTGTCAGCCTACGTGCAAAGCAATACGCCGCACGCTATACAGTGATTGTAGTGCGTAATGTATAGCACCATATTTTTTTTTTGTAAATTTTTTTTATACTGTATTATAAAACATTAAAAAAAAATTCATTCATGATCGGTTAAAGAAAATTTAAAAATTGTTTTGCTGCTTACATATATTCTTTTATGAACATAAATTTCCATGCATTAATGATTTGTAAACAAATCATGGCGCTTTCTCACTGTCAGCTACAAATATTTGAAATAACGATATAGAAAATAGAAATTAACAATAACGAATGTGCTAAGTGTTTTAGCATTCTGATATGTAAGGATACTTTTCTTTCCTAATTATATTTAATTAGTGATTAAGAATTCCAGGTAATAAATTTTATTTCGTAACAAATCGAAATCTTTAAGAGGTTTCCTTCGAAAGTTGTTTAGATTATTGATAGTTTTAAATTTTTTTTTTTTTTTTTAAAAAAAAAACATTACAAGGATCCTCAAATCATAATTGTTGAAAAATATATTACGAGTATTGTAGGATAAATTTATTAATATATTAAAAAGAAAACAGTATTACAAAGAAAGAAGTTTATTTATTCTTTTGAATATGCAAATTATTTTCTTAAAAATTTGCTAAAAAATTAATTCCCTTAAATTTTTGTATATTGAAATAACATTTTTTGAACAATATTTTCAAATATAAAAAACAATTCTGCGTAAAAGGCGTTTTATGGAAAATTAGTTTCGATTTAAATGATTAGCGAAAAAGATTAGAGTAAAAAGGATTTAGAAGAAACAAAGAACGGCATAGATGAAGTCCTACGCAAGAACTATCGCATGAAAATAAACAAGAAGAAAACAAAAGTAATGAAATGTAGTAGAAATAACAAAGATGGACCACTGAATGTGAAAATAGGAGGAGAAAAGATTATGGAGGTCAAAGAATTTTGTTATTTGGGAAGTAGAATTAATAAAGATGGACGAAGCAGGAGCGATATAAAATGCCGAATAGCACAAGCGAAACGGGCCTTCAGTAAGAAATATAATTTGTTTACATCAAAAATTAATTTAAATCTCAGGAAAAGATTTTTGAAAGTATATGTTTGGAGTGTCGCTTTATATGGAACTGAAACTTTGACAATCGGAGTATCTGAGAAGAAAAGATTAGAAGCTTTTGAAATGCGGTGCTATAGGAGAATGTTAAAAATCATATGGGTGGATAAAGTGATAAATGAAGAGGTATTGCGGCAAATAGATGAAGAAAGAAGCATTTGGAAAAATATAGTTAAAAGAAGAGACAGACTTATAGGCCACATACTAAGGCATCCTGGAATAGTCGTTTTAATATTGGAAGGACAGGTAGAAGGGAAAAATTGTGTAGGCAGCCCACGTTTGGAATATGTAAAACAAATTTTTAGGGATGTAGGGTGTAGAGGGTATACTGAAATGAAACGACTAGCACTAGATAGGGAATCTTGGAGAGCTGCATCAAACCAGTCAAATGACTGGTTTGATGGCGAAAAAAATATACTGTAAAACTGATTCAAATACAGAGATAAATGTGAAGTATATGAGATTATAAGATTAAATAAAAAATGAAAATCGGTTAGCATAAAATATAATAATTTTTTATAAAAATAAATTTTTTATAATTTATTGATTTTAAAAAGAACCGAAAAAAATTAGTGAATCCCTTTTAGATGTAAAATATATCGTTCAAATTTTTCATAGTATTTGTGTAGTAAGTTATTATAACTTATTTTTATTGTTTAGCTTTGTTTTGGCGTAAGGGATAGTTGATTTTATATAAAAAATATCAATAAAATATGAAGTTGAAATAATATATAATTACTCTTAAAATTATATAAACTAAATAAAATATTTTTGTGGAAGTGAATAAAAAATATAAAATTAGGTCTCTGAAATGTACAATTCATTACAACTTAGATAAATAGATAACTTTCCCCTTAATAAATAAAATAAATCATTTTTGAACAGATTTATTTATCATTTAATTATAGAATATCCGAAAAAAAATATTAGCAATTTTTTAAACATTAAAAAAATTGTAAGATCTGTATCGTACAAACGATAAACATAATATCATGTATAAAACATCATTTTGTGTCTTATATACACCCTATCTACAACATCTGTATCAACATCAGAAACTTATACACACATCATAACGACACATTTAAATATTTTAAAAGTGGTAAAATCTTACAATATTTCAAATAGCATAAATAATTTCCTAATAGAAAAAAGGTTGGGGAAAAAACTGACGTTTTAATAAAAAGTTTAACAGATTTGATAACAAAAAAAAATATGTGAATAAAATAAATAATGACAGAGATTAAAAAAAGAAAAATCATACAAAACGACTATAGAAAAGGTCAACTAGTGATTTGATGCAGAAAAATAAAAAAAATAAAAATTAATGACTGCACCACTAATTATGTGATTTTTTTTTTGTCTTCAGTCATTTGACTGGTTTGATGCAGCTCTCCAAGATTCCCTATCTAGTGCTAGTCGTTTCATTTCAGTATACCCTCTACATCCTACATCCATAACAATTTGTTTTACATATTCCAAATGTGGCCTGCCTACACAATTTTTTCCTTCTACCTTCCTTCCAATATTAAAGCGATGTTAATGTTAATAATGTTAATGTTAATGTGATTAATGTTAATAATAAAATTATGAGGATGGTGGAAGAATTAATTTAATTTTTTTTTTCTTAGTGGGTTGTACCACGTGGGAATATGAAAATAAAATTCTTTCCAGTATAAAAACTGTTATTCCTGACCGGAATTCAAATCCAGGACCTCATAATGTAAGACCGAGACCGTACCACTCTACCACAGAAATTGGCAATTATTTTAAAAGCTTTTTGAACTAATTTATTGACGTTCACAACTGCTAGTAATGGGAAATTTTGATAATTAGATTTCAGGTAAGAAATATAGTTTCTTAAATTAAAAAAAATGTAGTATGCGTTTTTTTATCCCCCTAAAAATTGGAAAAATCAAATTAATAATTATTAACAAATATAAAAATTTATTTTTTTGGTGTCAAATCACTGTTTTTTTTTAAATTATTGGACAAAATCTTGCCTCTTTAGAAAGAATCAGTTTATCGTGGATGCAAAATAACATATATTTTCCATGATCCTCCAGGTTTCATCTTGCCACGCTTTTACTCGTACTTAAAATGCGTAGCTGATACTCATAAATTTTATGATGCTTTGCAGTACCCGTTAATTTTCAGTAAATGTGAGCCAGGATATCATTTCAATATTCCAGTCATTAATCCAACAACAAGACAGCCAGTTCCCAATAAAAATGTTTCCTGCATGGATTTTTATGCGTATCACATGTTGCTTCGAGAGCACGACTTCAATCTCCTCTCCTTTCATCAATTTTTGATAGATATTATGGTATATTAAAATAGAGAGCGATCGCCTTCGTTACATTTCTATAAATCAGACGAAATTACGAGCTGAAAATTACATTCATCTACAAGATGCGATTAGCGCAGATGGTAATATTAGACCTAACGACATAAGCGAGATGGTTATTCTGCCTTCTACTTTTGTGAACAGTCCCCGTTATCTGCATGAATACATTCAAGACGCTTTCGCTTATGTACGAACTTACGGCAGGCCTGACCTCTTTGTAACTTTTACCTGTAATCCTTCGTGGCAGGATGTAACTAAAGAGCTAATGCTCGGGCAAAAACCCATTGATCGACATGGTTGCTCGCGTATTTCATTTAAAGGTTCACCGCGAGCGAAGACGCGGGTAAAATCTAATAAAATTATATTTACTTAACATTATTATTATTTTTTTTGTAATTATTATTAATATTTATAGGTAACATGGAATCATGATCCTGTAATAAATTGTCTAACAAATTACAGAAATTCTGTGTTTCAGTGGTAGATATTGTAGAAATAAAAAAATAAGAGATAAACAGCTATTAAATAAATATTTGTATGGTTGAAAAAGCATAAATTATGTAATATTGATAATGATTGAAAATATTGGTGAAAGACTGGCTGAAGAGGAATCATGACACAATGTCAAAAAAATTGAGCAGGATTATATATGAAGTGTTCTTGATTGATTTTCATATATGTCTATCAAGTTATATTTCTGGGAAGGGCATCCAAAAACTGAAGTACTATAAAAAAAAAAATAAAAAAAAAAAAACAGTTACAAGTTAATTTCTAGATTGAATCACAAACGCTAAATTGTTAAAAAAGTTAATATTTATTTATTTTTGTGTGGTTGTACACAAAAATTTAAATTGTAATTTCTGTCTTTAATGAAATTTCTTTTAGAATAATGGATATTCATGAATTTCAACACGGAAAAATAAAAAGATAAATCAGATTGGATTTTCATAAATTAAGTGAAAATACTAAACTCCTTTATAATTATGGGTTTAACATCGTAGAATTTTACATAAATATTTAAAACAATAACAGAAAAAACAGTTTTTAAAAAGAGTTTGGCTAAATTATTCTAAATTAAGTCATTCTAATTACTCAAATTGACTAATTAATGGTTGTATTTTAGTTTAATTTACTTAAATATGTTAATACTCCAAATTGTTTAATTTTATAATTCGTGAACGGCTAATTATATTATTGAAGAGTTTAATAACTTTAAAAGACGTTCTTAAATTAATTCACGTATATATACATAGTTTACGTACATATGTACAGTATTCATATAAAATTTCTCTCTTCTATGAAAAATTTATTACTTAGGTGTTTAATTGTAGCTACAATAAACTAATTATTTTAATAAATATAATGCTCAGGTGATTTCTGGTTTCATTTAAATGAATTAATAAATTCCCTGAACTTCAGATATATTCGCCAAAAATCCATAGAAATAAGATTCTACACTATTAAATACATAGAAATTCACATGTGTATGTCTTGTAAAAGTATTATTTAAATATATTTTTGAAGATTTAATAAGAAAGTGCTGAATTTTATTTTCAAAAAGATATTGGTGGTCTGCACATTACATCAATGAATTTCTTATCGAAGAATATTTTACATATGTATTACGAGTTTAAAAAAATAAATTTTTTAATTTGGAAAAATGGGGTATAATAAATTAGCGTAGTAGTAATGTAGAAGATTTTGAAAGATGTATTAATGAAAAGATTAATTCAAACAATATTCTCTTATATTACAGAATAAAGTTTATTATTTGAAAATTTGGTAAACTGTCTGATATTTCTATTTGTTTCAAGGATGGCCTTTTCGAACACTTAAAATGTTTTTGACAAAATTCAAAAATTTTGATGAAAGTCATTTGAGAAATTTTTAATTTTTTCATTTATTTTCTGTTTACAATGCAAATATTTATATACGAATCAGAAATACTCTTTTGAACAAATCGTACTTATTATAAAATCAGAAAACATAACATAAGAAGTACACTATTTATAAAAACACAAATAATTTTTATCATGTTTCAACAAAGACCCTAAAGAACTATTTTTATTAAGAATATGATTTTTATATTACGAAAATATAAAAATACCTCCTGGGTCAAGTAAATAAAAACAATAAATTGATTTGTATATTTTTTTTTGTTTTTTGAAAAAATTTAATTTTACAATTGTATCTAAATAATAATTTGCTTATTTTGTCCACCGAATATTTTATTGTAAATAGACAAAAGATATCGTAATGGAGAATCCAGGAGGTGAGATAACGTACTTACTGATCCTGATATTATCATTTCCAGGAGAAGTGTCACGGGAATTTTTCAATGCATTCCTTAGTTCATCAAAAGAAATAGGAATGTTTAATTCATTTCGAAAATCTCCGACAATAAAAGTTATACTTTTTACCTGCAACTTGTACCTCATAAACTTAAGAAAGTAAGATGATGAAAGTCAAACCGACCTAAATGACTAACCAAACGTGTTTGCCAAATCAATTGGCGCGGTAACAAGGATGTCGTTGATTTCTAGTTCAATCGATAGTGGTGATTGTACCGATCCACTTTTGGCCCGTACTTTACTCCAAACAACCGATGATGTAGTTGTCCGAGATATAATGTCAACATAGTTTATCCATGATTTCCGCTTAACACACCAAAACACTCGATGGCATACAGCCCTCCCATTGCAGTAGGCGCAGAGCATTTCTTTTGTGCCAACGATTGATATTACGTAAAGCCCTGAGACGATCCCTTATCACAACAAAAGATCGATGCTCCACGATGCACCTATGAAGATGATACAAATGTATATTATCCATCGTTCAATAAGTAAAGATTTAATTTCTGCCTCAGTCGATAAACTCTACTACTTCGGGAAGAACATGATGATGAGCCCCAAGAATGGTGATGGTCGTTGAAATTGCCAATTATTAGCCATGAAAAGGAATCTAAGAAAACAGATTGGACAGATCATCCTCAATGATATCAGAATTTTGAGGAAAATCTATGTTGCAAATATTCATTTTCAATGGCACCAGTATTTTAACTGAGACTGCAGGGATGTTTATCGCTAGCGGAATACAGGCAGCTATTTCGATTTCTTTCAGGAAACAACTAGAGCTTCTTGTTTCCTGCCTTCAGTTTAATGATCGCACTTTGCCAGTATTCAATTAATCCTTAAATAGCCTGTTCTTTATCATAAACAGGGCATTTTTTAGATACACTTAATATACTTTACAGCTTCTGCGCATGTGCTATCATTATGTTCTGCAGCAACAACGCGCACAAACTTGCTCCTTGTTGCAACCAATTTTGTTGTGACCAAAACCCAGACACTGAAAACGGCGTCTCGGGTTATGATCGCACATGAACAGAATGATAGCTAATTAGTATTCTCTCAGGAACAGTTGAAGCAGAAAAGGTTAGAATAAATGAAGATGTTGGCCCATCAACACCATTCTCCTTCCTCACAATTCTACGCACAGAAGTCACTGACTGCGGCAATAGCTGTTCTTGTATTTCAGTTAACAAAACGTTAGCCATGTCACGGAAAAATATCACTCTGTTGCAGAAATTTAGTGTCTTATGTCTTTAGTGTCTTATCACTCATTCCTTCTCAATTCTATTCTTCAGGACTAAATTATTTCGACATTAATCCTCAGTGTATACTTCAATCAACAGGGCGCCCCTTCTAGGCTTCTTAATAGATTTCGGAGATCCACAGGCTGTGATGACGCACTTATTGATTAGAAAAAGAGAAACCATAATAAAGGATCTTTCTTCCTCATTGCACCTTACTGCAACAATCATTTTTATGAAAATTTAAACCACCTGTAACTTTTCTGTTTCCTTATTACAAGCTAAATTTTCGGCTGACAAAGTCGCTTGATGCCTCTTACAATT
Organism: Lycorma delicatula; assembly: GCF_047948215.1. Classification (NCBI taxonomy): domain Eukaryota; kingdom Metazoa; phylum Arthropoda; class Insecta; order Hemiptera; family Fulgoridae; genus Lycorma; species Lycorma delicatula. The sequence goes on along the minus strand of NC_134455.1, from coordinate 381,672,558 downwards.
CCCACATTTGTTGGTTTTTTCATGTAGACCAACAAACACCGAAAAGTTTTATTTGTAACCGTCATTCGGTTCCCATAAGTACCAGCAATATAACGGACCATTCGGGAAAAAATTATTTTTGAATTATGATTAACAAAGTATTTCGATCTGATTTCAAAATATTGATCTCGATTTCAAATATTTTGGGATCCAAATTTATGGGATAAATTTTGTCGTTTTATTTATTTCTTTGCCTGAAAAACATAATATTTGAAAAATAAACTAAATTCACGAGAAAAGTTATGCAAAAACTATAAAAATAAAGTGGACTTTTTTTTTTAATTTTCCTTAAATTTCCGTTGTTAATTTGTCCATTAACACATAAAAATATCCAATGAAACAGGTAGAGAATTTAATTCGGAGAAAATATATATGATTAGCCTTTCATAATTTCGATTTATTTCAAAACAATGCAAACTAAAATGACGTGAAAAAGGCGTACCAGTTTTAAGAAAAACAAAAGTTTCCTTCATAAAGCTAAAATAAAAAAAAACTTCTAATAATAACTTTATTATCTGAGAAGATGTATCAGTTAAAATAAGTGATAAACTCAGTTTTGTATATTGTTTGTGAATAATTTTGAAAACGATTTTGTTTTAGTTTCTGTATAAGTTATTTGGAGTCCATACGAATAAAGTAAAAATAAATATCACAGTATTTTACATAGACGTTTTTGTTTGGTTAAAGGAAACTACTTACGAAAGAATAAATTTCAATTCTTATTTTGTTTAGCAGTTTCTAAATAAAGATTTGTTGCAAATATATTTTTTTAAATATCGATATATTTATTTATTTAAAAACATTATTTTTACGTGCGCAAAATAAAAAACCATATTTGTTTCCAAATTTCATATTTTGTTTTTCGAAGAATAATTATAATTTAGCTAATAGAAAAAAATATATATTGAAGATAATTTATTTTTATGCAAGAAGTGTTTACTAAATTGGATAAATAAAACTAGTTACGTGTAACAGATAAAATACCCTAATACGTAATATATGCTACCACTAATGATAATATATACAATAAATACTTATCGATTTTGTAGGATGATTTCTCTAAACGAACCATATACAGATACCGTGCAGATGAAATCAGGAAGGCTTACCTGAAAAAGGAAAAATGATCAAATATATTTACGAAGTTATGAAAAATCCAACAAAATAAATTACTTGACTTACATATTTCATGATAACCACACGTTTTTCCGTAAATATTTTTTGTTATCTATAAACATTACAATTTTAAATTGCCTGCATTCGAATGAAGCTGTGTAATATTTCTTTTTTTTATTTTTAACTTCGCGATCAATGTTAGGTATTACTTCAGAAAATCAGATGAATGACAATTTATGACTGTTTATAATAGATTCCAGTAGTTGTTTAACAGTTTGTAAAATTCAATTCAATTTCTATAGTTGAGTATTTAGTATTTGCCATTGGATTCTACTCAACAGAGTTTTTCCTTTACCAATGGAATCCCTCTTTTTTAAACTACCAATTAATTATAATTGTCGGTTATGTCTTGC